>NW_005871082.1:2004468-2005114 GCF_000147115.1 Myotis lucifugus
GTTTATGATGTACTATTTCCCCTATAAAGATTAGAAAAAAAATTCTCCTGACAAATGCCTTCCCGTTTTCGTCAGATCAACGTGCAAATGAGGGGTCTCCAACACCCCTCGCAGTGACAGGTATTTTTTGTTGGTTACCCCTAAGTGTAAGGAAACACCTTATGTTTTATGGAATCGCTTCCACCCACTGATCTAAATATAGCCCACAGAGCAACCCAAATCTATATAGCCCTTTTTATGTTTTAAAATCTCCCTTTTCTTTGTAGATGTGACAGTAGTAGCAGTAGTCTATGCGTTGAGTTCCAGATACACAACTGGTACTATCATGATCCTTGTCAAAGGAAAATGAGTGGAAGAAGCAAGATGCAGGAAGTGCCTAACTATTTGTAAATGTGCATAAGGTTTGACAGAGATAATTTTTTTCTATGAGTAAGATCTGTAAGCTGATATGAGCAAAGAGTAAGTACCTTTATAGTAGCCTCAAACTGGGAACAGGAAATGTGTCAATCAACAAAAGAGTAGATAAAGAAAATATAATATATTCATATGATGGAATACTAATAAAAATGAACCATGGATAAATGCTACAACATGTATGCATCACTAATACAGTATATTGTATGGGGGGGGGAGACACAAAACCCTC
>NW_005871082.1:2005214-2219900 GCF_000147115.1 Myotis lucifugus
TCTACAAGTGAAGAAATTGGAACTAAAACAATCTTGGCTTGGGTAGTGGTTGGAGAAAATGATGTAATTGCTTCATTGTACCCTGCACAAATCTAAACACATTGGAGGAATTCCGTTAAGATCTGAATGCAGGCATAACTCGGAGTTATTGCGGGTTTGATTCCAGACCAGCACAATGGAGCGAGTATCACAATAAAGTGAATCCTAATCTGTTTGCTGGTGGAGGGTTAACCTTCAATTTGTAAAAAAAATAAAAATAAAAATAAAAATACAACATCTGTGAAGCATAATAAAGTGAAGCACACTGAAATAAGGTATGCCTTTATCATGTTTTAAGAGAAACATTGGCAAATGAAGAGAGGAAAACATCCAAGATGACTTAATTAAATCTATGTACCTTTCTCATGCACAATATGACAGGCCTGAAAAATTGCACAGTGCACTGGGGGAGATAGAGAAGTATATATGTGTTAACATTCTTACCTCATAGGAGAAAAGAAAGGATGCTGTAGGAATACATCATACCTAGCCCAGGAAATGATAACTGGGTCCTGAATAAATCAATTTTACTAGCAGGTAGGGAGCAGTAGACTGGCATTGGGTGCATTCTAGGCTAAATGAGCACCATGTGTAAGACCTTAGAGAAGAGAAATCTAGGGACTTGCAGGCCATTTAGGATGAGGAGCATAGTGCCCAGTTTAGGGAAAACTAAGACACAATGCTAGAGAGGTGAGCGGGAAGCAAAGCATGAAGGGCTTTGCGATGTTAAGGAGTTTGTACCATATCTTGACTCTAGAGAAGTGAAGCACTTAAGACAGGAGTAAAGTATGATTTAATTTGACTTCAATGTGGAGAATGAGTGTGGAGTTGAGAGAAGAAGTTGGATTTTTTTGTAAGAAATGATTGTGGTATTAATGTCATGACAGTACAAATAGATAGAAGAGCACAGATATGAAAGATTTTAAATAGACAGATAACTATAAACATTGGGTAGCTAACAGATTAAAAAGTATTTGGAGGGCTGTCCTGTGGAAGATGGAAATCATTTATTTGTGTATTTATGAAGGGCATAGTAAGGACTTATGGGAGAAAGTAACTAGGAAACATATTTTAACTTCAGTACTGTGGGGTGGTCCAAAAATTTAAAACCTATGTTTACCATGCATTATTGAATATGTCCAAGCATTTTATTTTAATCCAGTACATATGTTTAAATGCTTAGTATGCACTATAGAATGGATAACAATGCAGAAGTCACTGAACCTAACCTAGAATAAGGTCCTGAAGATAATTAACAGCTAATTAAAATCAGTGAGGTACATATTATTGATATGAAGAAAGAGATATGGAAATTAATTCTGCCTTGGAGTTGCCCAGGGAACACTTGGAAATGTAAGCATAGGGCTTAGAAAATAGGGCTGGAGGAATATATTGGGGAGTTTCCAGTATAAGTAAGGATCATCAAAGCAAATGTCTACAGCAAATAAGCAGGTAACAAACAGGTGAAATGGACAAGACATAGACATAAGGAATAGTGGAGACTGTGGAAATTGGAAAGTAAATTATTTTTCCATAAGTCTCTCCTGCTGCTCAGCTCTAATTGATTGTTACCTTATAGGAAGAGATGTTAGCCCTATGTTTCCAGATTTATATAGTTTCTAAATGAAAATAAAATCTTGGATATTTATGTTATGTTTTTATTTAATTTATTTATTTTAATTAATTAATTAATTAATTAATTTTTAGAAGAGAAGAAGGGAATGGGATAGAGAGATAGAATTTGGCCATAAAGGGAAGGAAAGAGGCAGTCATGTTCTAAGGATGAGGCAAGGTTAAAGAAAGATTGTACATTTTTTCCTAATGGAGTAGAATTGATATTGAGATGAGGAGAGTGATTGATAGTTGATGAAGCAAGGTATGGAATGAGGCATAAAATGGGGAGATCAGAATGAGAGTAATAGAGAATTTTCTTCCTTTTAGACAGGTAAATGTCTAAATCTTTGAAGGTAAACAGAGAGGAAAATTGAGGGAGCTTATGCCTGATGAGTCCACATTTTCTCTGAAATAGGAGATGAGGAAGGGGTTAGAGAGGTGTGGGCTGGAAAAAAATAGTAACAAGTTTGGAACAGCTGCTTTAGGAAATTTAATAGGGGTGAATAAAAGGATTATTGAGGTTCACACTGGGGTTGGAAACCATTAAGGAATAATGATCAGCACAGCTGTGAGCATTTCTCTAGCAGAATCAGGGATCCAAGGAATAAGAAGGTGAGATCAGCGGGTCTGGGTTGCCCCAGCATTGAAGAATGACCAGCCAGATGCAGCAGAAGTTCAAAGGGAAGAAAAGTTAAGCAACAGCTAACTGGCAGGTGCATCAATGGGCAATAGGAACACAGATTTAGGAGAGAAATAAAATGGTTCAGGAAAAGGACATATTTGTTGAGAGAAAAGATAACTGTTTTTCTTGGATGTTAGAAAAAAGGAGTAAAGGAGTTTTGTATTAGATGGAACTTCTATCTGATTCCAAGATTCTTTCATTTTAATATGAGAATCCACAGCCAGTAACTGTGGTCTTGTCACAATGGTCATGATATGTGAAAAAAAAAAAAAAAAAAGTCTGCCCTAGCTGGTTTGGCTCAGTGGATAGAGCATCGGCCTGTGGACTGAAGGGTCCTGGGTTTGATTCCAGTCAGGAGCACATGCCTCGGTTACGGGCTTGATCCCCAGTAGGGGGCGTGCAGGAGGCAGCCAATCAATGATTATCATTGATGTTTCTATCTCTCTCTCCCTCTCCCTTCCTCTCTGAAATCAATAAAAAAGTATATTTTAAAAAAAAGTCCTGGTTACACCAACGTGTCTCTCAGGATGGGCCTCAAAGAAAATTATAAAGTGGATGATATTTCTCATTTGTACTTCTCACCTCCTTTTGTAGCATCATCTTGTATGCCTTCATCATATCTCCAGTGGATCAAAAAACGAGGCATTGCTATGAGAGGAAGGCTGTCTGTAGGCTTTATTTGAATCAAAACCTCTAGGAAGATACCTGTTCTGCTTCTAGGTTGTTCCACACAAGGTCTCCAGTTATCTGTTTTCATTTCATTGTAGCCACAAGAAGCTTCCCTTTCAAGGCAACTTTTGGCCTTTCTGACTCATGTCACAAGCCAACCATCCTTTTGTTTCATTCTTTCTTTTTTCATTTTTTTCTTTATTGATTAAGGTATTACATATGTGTCCTTATCCTCCCATTACCCCCACCTATGCCCTCACCCCCCTGGTATCTGTGTCCATTGGTTAGACTTATATGCATGCATATAAGTCCTTTGGATTTTCATTCTTATTAAATCTTATAACTTCTACTATGCAGTAGCTAATATGAGGAGTAGGAATAACAAGAATGGAAGCGATTAGCTTAATGCTGTTGAGATACATAGGAAGAGAGTCAATGCCAGGACCTTTGTTACTTTGAATTCTGTCTCTCAAGTCAGACAACACTTTTGTGTACTTCCCAGTTTCCGTACAAGTACAAGTAAACCTACTTTACCTACCTCTGGCCTCGGCTTGCAGGTTTTGGGAAACACTGAGGTTAAACAGGAATTATTCTTTAGTGAACTGATAGATTTCACCCTGGGGACCAGCCCCCCTGCTGCTGAGATGTTAAATGCATACTCCACAAATCTGAAATATGTCCTCAACTCTATGGACCCAGGGATTTTGAATTCTTGCCAGGGCCCTACTGGTGTACTTCTGAGGTAGATCAAAGCCCTATACAAAGTTTTATTGGAGGAAAGAGTTTTCAGTGGGTTCTCAAGAGTGACAGCAACATAGGGGTTCAACAGCAGAATCTGGCTGGTGGAACAGTCATTTCATTGCATGTAAGCTTATTTCTCTGCTGGACCATCTCTACCTGAACGCTCCTTGCTCTGTCTTCTGCTTCTGCATCTCCAGCTAGCACAGCCCCCTGACCCATGGCCCATGCTCATTACATGCATGTGGAAATCAGACATATGTCAGGGTGCCAATTTTCCATCCCCATTTCAATTTGATGAGTGGTAAGATGGCTTCTCTTACTTGGCATGCATAGTCAAAAAGATTAGGTTATGTACAGTGTCCAGTGATGGAAGACCAGAAATCTACTCAGTGGCCTCCATGTCCAGCTGACTCTACTCTCAGAGATGAGAAAATTACAAATGATCTGCAACCTGGAGAAGCTCCCTCATTGATTTATCCCTTTAATAAGAATTTATGAAGTGTCTTCTATGTGCTCAGCCCTGGGGACATACTGGTGAATAAAAAGAAACACTATTGTTGGTGTCATTTTCTATTCTAGAGGGAGAGATGCACATTGATCAAATACTCTCACAAACACAAGCACGGTTGCAGCAGTGATGAAGGCCACAACGTGGTAGAACTTAGCACTCTTCCACTCAAAGATCTGATGGAATTGGGAAGGTCAGGAAGAACTTGTCTGAGGAAGTTGCTATGGTCAGATATAGGAAGGATGAGTAGTGTTCACTAGGAAAGGGAAGAAAGACCCTCACAGCCACAGAGAGCAGAGGGTGCAAAACACCTGTGACATGAGAAGGTGTGATGAGGTATGGGGTGAATGAAGCCAGCAAGGCTGATGCCAGGGAGCCAGGTTCATGATGGGTCTTGCAAGGGAGACCATGCTTGGCAGTTTGGTTTTTATTCAAGCTGACCTGGAAAACTGTGCAATGATGATATCGACTGAAGAATGATCTGCATTGTGGAAGCTGGCCCAGCCTGCTTTCTGGGGGACATCTAACCCCCATGACAAGATCTGTGTCATCAAGAATAACCCCCTATGTCTCTTTGCCAACAAAACTGGGTTACACATAAGTAGTGGGTGTCCTTGTCCCAACTCACCCTATCACTTTAAGAAAAGAATGAGGAATGCTTCTTCCCCTCCCCTCATGTCCATGTACCAGCACAGTGAGCCTGGTACCAGAGTGGGCAGGAAGAATAATAGCTGCTGTTTCAGTTTACCTGAGCTAATCTATCACACCTCACCCAGAGACCCCAGCTCCAACACTGAGCATTCACTGTCCTGAGGTGAAACACACAAGCAAATAAATAAGTAAGGAGCTGCTTGGAAATCCTCTTTGTCACTACTGAAGTGTGCTCATTTATTTAGCAAAACGTCCATAATGTTTTAATTGCTTGGTTTAGCCACTGGCTATTGGGTATCTTCAAGGGGTCCTGTCAGGAGCTGTGCTTCCCCATTACCTGCAAAAGCAAGGCAGGCTTTTGATGGCTGGAATTAATTACATGCACAGATTTTCATTGCTTAGAGCAGCAAGCAGCTGGTTCCTGCAGGGCCCAGGCTGAAATCTCCTGCCAGTTCCCCTTCCCTGCTTCCTCCCTCCACACCCACACCCTTTCTTTCTTTCATTATGCTCCATGGGTTCAGTTCAGTGAGGGAAACTGTAATTAAAATATTTGCAAAGCTCCAGTTTTCTCTGTGACTGCCCTTAAGACTGTGAACATTCATAATTCACTCTTTTTCCAAATACAACATAATGACAAAGTTTCCAAGAATTTCCTCCTGACTGGCTCAACCCCCACCAATGGTATTAATTCTTTTGAAAACAACTCCACAAGGAGTTATAAGACCATGAGCAAAAGAGAGGGCAGGAGGTTTGCTCTTCAGGGGTTGGGGAGAAATAATGACTAATATTTTCAGGGCACCCCAAGCTTGCAGAACAGTTGACAATGGTTTATAGCTTTTCTATCTTTCTTCCTTTCCCGTTACTTATTCATACCTCTGATACCAAGAAAGGGGTCTTGTTTTCCTTTTAGATGTAATTAGAGTAATCAAAGGGTTTGTAATACTCCTGTGTTTTATTTCGCTGTCTCTATTCAGGTTCTTTTTTCCGTGTGAGAGAAAAATGTAAAACACAAAACATAAACACTGAGACTCTGGGTTTTGTGAATTCTTGCAGGGAAAATTGGTTTTACCATAATAGCAATTGGCAGCAATAATTCTGAGGTGAACAACCTGGAATTACTCCCTTGCAGGCAATAATTTGTATAATATGCACTTCTTAAACGGGGGAGGGAGAACTAGGTGATCATTTAGGTGAATTTTAACGGAGTTTATCTTTCTATTTCATGATAAATGAGGAAGCAGACTGTTGGTGCATTCAACCAAGGATGTACATTTGCATTTGGTTTTGTTTCTACTGAATAGATTCTGGTTTGAATGACAAATTAAACTCCCAGCTTCCACACACTGAATTCTTTTTGTTGAAGATTTACACATTCTAGAAAGAAAAGACACCCAAATGCAGTTATCCTTTAAAGGTAGGGAAGTTAGGCAAACAATGAATTGACGATTATTCTACCATTTTTAATATTAACAAAACCTTCTTCTTGCAGTCCGGAGCTGGCAGGAAATACTGTTTGAACGATATTTTGCCACGTCATTATAGGCATTTCCATGGTGACAAAGTGACCCTTCACAACAGGGTTGTGTCATGTCTGAATACAAGTAGATGGAAAGAGGAAAAGTAAGGCCCTGTTTTCAAGTTTCATAATATATTTATGTTTGCTCATGAAAGAGGGACTCCTAAAATCTTACCATTAAAGACCCAAATAAAACAATTTTTTTTAGCCCTAGTTTGGCTCAGTGGATAGAGCATCAGCCTTCGGACTGAGGATCCCAGGTCCCATTCAGGTCAAGGGTGCATGCCCCGGTTTCGGGCTTAATCCTCAGTAGGGAGCGTGTAGGAGGCAGCCGATCAATGGTTCTTTATATTTTTAAATATAAAAATACATTTTTTTAAAAAACAAGTTTTAAAAATAAAATATTTTTATTGATTTCAGAGAGGTAAGGAGAGAGAGAGATAAACATCAATGAAGAGAGAGAATCATTGGTCGGCTTCCTCTTACATGCCCTATGCTAGGGATTGAGCCTGCAATCTGGGCATGTGCCCTGACGGAGAATCGAACTGTGACCTTCTGGTTCATAGGTCTATGCTCAACCACCGAGCCATGCTGGCTGGACCCAAATAAAACAATTTAACATCTTGGAATGGTAGGTCCTTTTTGTATATTGACTCAAAGTATGAGAATACGGTACAGGAATATTACTAATTTTTTTTTTCACTTCAGCTCACTCCTCAGAATGTACATGTTTCTGTGATTTATCTCAGCCACTGCACACATGTCTCTGGTTGTGTATCCACATATTAATGACAACCTCTGTGCATGAAGAGGTCTGTATCACTTTATAAGTGTTCTGATCATTCATGTAAATCCCAAACAAAAGGAAATAAGTTCCTAATGAATTGAAAGTAAACTGCTTATGTTTATATAAGCTTATGAGACCTCTTACCCCACCTAATTAATGCTCCTAATTGTTGGCAGTTTTCATCTGGGAAAGAATTACAGGGTCAGGCATGGAGATAGTGGCATAGCCATGAGGAGAACCCAGGTCTTTTTTTCTAAGTGATGGCTTTACCATGCCAGCAGGGAAGTAAATGTAAAGTCTTCATCAAAATCAGGTTTATGAGGGCACCATCTTTCTTTAATTGTGATGCAGGCATCCAGGGAGTCACCACAGTCTTCCTAGAGATAAAATAGGTTCCATGTATCTTTCTGAGAAGAGTCCCAAAGGAATGTTGATGAAAGGCAAATTGGAGCACAGGGAAAAGGGAGTCTTCAGCTAAACAAATCTCTGAAGTTATTTTTTGGTCTCCTGCTGACTTCTTTTTTTAAAAAATATATATTTTTATTGATTTCAAGAGCAAGGGAGAGAGAGAGAGAGAGAGAGAGAGAGAGAGAGAGAGAGAGAGAGAGAGAGAAACAACAATGATCAGAGAGAATGGGGATCGAGCCTGCAACCCAGGAATTGAACCCTGACCTCCTGGTTCATAGGTCAACACTCAGTCACGAGCCATGTCAGCCAGGCTCCCACTGACTTCTTAATGTTGAAAGATAAACTGATGTATATTTTAAGAGTTTTATTTTAGGAAATATTGATTCGAATTAGGCAACATGCCACCTAGCAGTCAGGAAAGATCTCCAAGGAGCTATACAAAATGAAAGTCTTTCATAAGCATAAGGGAAAAGGAACAAGAAGGTTATACTAGGCAAAAGTAATTGGTTATCTTTCATTAGGCCATGGCAGGACCTCTCAGCCAGACCACTAACTAGTGTTGATCAGATGATTCTTGATTGACTGGCTTAAGATTCCATTTCTGGCAGCGATGAAACTGTAATTAGGCCTTTGTTTGGTGATGTGGGGCTTAGCATAAGCAACTCCATTTTGGGCCTATTACCTTCCTTTTAACACTAAACATCCTTTCTTTGTTTCCTCCAACTTCAGGGACTGGACTTACATTTTCACTTATTTTTTCTTTTAAAAAATTCACAAAAATATAAAGCAGATAGTAGTTTTAAATATATTCTCAGTCAGAATCAACAACTGCTATCAATTTGTCATCCTTTTTTCAGTCTTTTATAAATTATAAAACACATAAATATATTTTTCTTCTCCAGGAAAAATATGAAGTTCATGTCTCCTTATGTGCTTCCCCCTCAACCAGGTCCTTTTCTCCCAAAGCCCTAAGGAAATCACTATTTTGAGTTTGGTGTGTATATTAGGGTTCTAGTGAGAAACAGAACAAATAGAAGATACATCTTTATATATCTACATCTGTATCTGTGAATTTACTATAAGGAATTGATTTGTGTGATTATGGAGGCTGAGAAGTCCCATGATCTGCTGTCTGAAGGCCTGAGAACCAGGGGAGCCAATGGTGAAAGTTCCAGTCTGGGTCCAAAGGCAGGAGGTAATCAGTGTCTCAGCTCAACATGGTCAGGCAGAGGCAGTGCATTTGCTCTTGCTCAGCCTCTTGCTAGATTCAGGCCCTGAACTGATTGGGGAGGGCAGTCTGCTTTAGTATGTCTACCAATTCTAATGTTCATCTCATGCAGAAACCCTCACACAGACACACCCAGAATAATGTCTAACTAAATACCTGGGTATTCCTAACCCAGTCAAGTTTACACATAAAATTAACTCTCATTGTGTAAATATTTGTAATTTTTAAAATATGCACTTGCATGTATAAATATATATATATATATATATATATATATATATATATAGAGAGAGAGAGATATAGAGAGAGAGAGAGAGAGAGAGAGAGAAAACTCAGCCTATGCCATTTTATATAGTTTATTCAGTTACAGAGTACAGTGCTGGTTGTACTGCTCCACACTGTGGGGTTTTGTTGTTGTTGTTGTTGTTGTTTGTTTGTTTGTTTGTTTTAATCCTCACCCAAGGATATTTTTTCCATTGATTTCTGATTTCTACAGAGAGTTGAAGGACTAGAGGAGGACGAGAGAGAGTGAGTGAGAAACATTGACATGAGAGAGACACATCCTTTGGTTGTCTCCCACATGTACCCCTACTGGGGCTAGGGAAAACCTGCAGCTGAGGTATGTGGCTTTGACCAGGAATCGAACCCCAAGACTCTTTGGTCTGAGGGCACTCTAACCACTGAACAACTGGACAGTGTTTTTGATGTCTTAGTGACTGATAAACTGGATATTTCTCAGAGGGGTGGCATTTGATCTGGATTCTGAAAGATGTGTAAGACTGTGCCAGGTCAAGAAAGGAAAGGGACAGGTAGGATAATAGTACATACATTCGCACACTTTCATAGAGAGAGGCATTGAATAGACTGTGAAAAGTTGAGGTTAGAATTTGCGGGGGTGGGGGGGAATGGTCAGAATGGTCTCATAAGAAGATTAAGTAAATCCAGTTATGGAAACCATGTAGCCTAGGCCAGAGAGTCTGAATTTTTACTAAGAGCCAACCGGTATTATAAGTAACAATGAAATGTATTAGCTGTGACAAAACATCACAAAGTGGGTGGCTTAAACAACAGACATTTGTTGTTCTGGAGGCTAGAAGTCAGAGATCATGGTATCATCAGGATTTGTTCCTCCTGGGGACTGTAAAGAAGATTCTAGTCCATGCTCTCTCCTCTTGTGGTAGTTTGCTGGTAACTTTGGTTTGTAGACACATCACCCTGATATTGATATTCACATGGTTTTCTCCCTGTGTGCATGCTTTGTCCCAGTATAAGGACACCAGTCATATTGAAAAAGGGTCCAGCCTCATGACTTTATTTTAACTAGATTATAACTCTAACTAAGATCACATTCTGGGATTAGGATTTCAATGTATGAATCTTAGAGTGGGGACACAATTCAACTCATATGAAGTGACAAAAATATTTCTTGAAGATGATAATTCTAGCTCTTGCTCAACGTAGGGTGAAGTATAGAGAAACAATGATGAGAAAGCAGACATGAGGCTGTGAGCATATGAGAGTACTGGAAGCCGCTCAAGCGCAATCTAAACCCTCTGGAAACCCTGCCTCTCTCTAGGCTCTGTCTCACTTTCCCTTAAAGAACCCAAAGGAGAACAGAGACTTGGAGAAATAATTATGGCTTCCTGGAAATAAAGTGTGAGAGTTTTTCTGTCATCTGTCCAAAGTTATTTTATTTTAATATCCAATGCCAGTTTTTTCATTGAGTTACATAAGAAATGGTTTTAACATAAAATAACAAATATTTTAACTGTAAATCTGTTGAACAAAGAGGTTAACTTCTACAAATACTTAGAAGGAAGGACAGAGACCCTCAATGTTGATACTATTTGATCATGGTAACATGCTGAATCAAAGGCAGCACTGATTTCCAAGTAGCCTACTTAATTCTCTAGACCCTGCCTGCGACCTTATATTTATGTCTTAAAACATGTACATATGCAGCCTAGCTGTTATGGGGACAGTGGGAAGCATAAATTTGATTTTTCTTGACTTTTCCACATTCAAAGTCTCTACTTGTTGGTTGAATTAACATAGCATTTTAGCATTTAATTTCCTGGGGGTACCAGATGTTTTATTTTGTGTGTTTGTTTTATTTGTGTTATAGTTATTGGGTCGGTTAAAATGAAACTCAAAAAAGAGGAAAGAATGGCACAACCCAATAAATATGTAGTTTAATAATATTCAGAATACATATGCACAGTGAGTGTATGTCCAAATAAACCTACTTCAATAAAGAATTATGAGCAGTTGCCTATTTTCATCTGGATTCTCAGTTATGCTATTCAAGTTGGTAAGAGGTTTAAGAAAAGGGCTAGGGAGAAGATAGAGAAAGAACAGCCTTATGGGGTATAGGTTCTCAAAGCCTTTAAATTGATTGATTAACATGTTAATACCAGCAGGAGAGTTAATGTGTTGTATTCTAGGGATTCTAATGTGGCATAATTTTATGTGATGTGATTCCCACTGATAAAGGGAGGATGAATGGAAGCATACACTGAATTTCCCTTCAGGGCACAGAACTCCTTTTGCTAGGACTGTTGGCTAAAAATGAAAGTGTGAATACTATGAGGAGATATGGTATCAAGAAAATCGTAGATGTCCTATCCAGTTTGGCTCAGTGGATAGAGCATCAGCCTGCAGACTGAAGGGTCTTGCATTGGATTTTGGTCAAGGGCACACACAGGGTTTGCAGGCTCGATTCCCAGTAGGGGATGTGCAGGAGGCAGCTGGTAAATGATTCTCTCTCATCATTGATATTTCTATCTCTCCCTCTCCCTACCTTTCTGAAATCAATAAAAATATATAAAAACAAAACAAAAAAGTAGACAAAAATTTAGGGCAAGGGTTGGAAACTGATGAGCAGTTTGGATGCCTGACTAATTCTTTTCTCTCACTGACTTAATTATTTCTCCTTTCTTCCCTCTCCCTTTGCCTAAATTAGTTTAGCGCTGTTTTTTCAATACTAAGCCCACACCCAGTTGTGTGGGAAGACTGTCAATTAATTCAATAACCATTTGCTGAGCTGAACAAAATGGACAAAATTCCATATATTTGTGAAATTTCCTTTCTGGGGGGAGGTTGGGAGTAGTTAACAAAATAAATTGTTAAATTATAACTTATTAGATGGTGCTGAGTTTTGTTTTTCTTTAAATCATCACCCAAATATATGCTTATTGATTCTTTTAGAGGGAGAGAGGAAGAGAAAGAGAGACATCAATCAATTGCCTCCAGTATATGCCCCAACTGGGAATTGAACCCACGACATTTTTGGCGCATGGGATGATACTCCTACCAACTGGGCCACCCCACCAATGCTAGATGGTACTAAGTTTTACAAAGAGAAATAAAGGAGGGAAAAGGGGAGAGATTTGGGTGGATGAAATTTTCTAAAGGCTGGTCAGAAAATATGCTGCTTTTCTGATTAATTGTAAAGCTGTAACCTTGTTGCTTTTTAGATGCTTATTGTGTGGTCCTTACCTCTTCCAGGAACTTTCCTTGGTTACATGGGGGTCCCAATATCTGGGCCTTGTTGATTAAATTGTAACACATTATGATCATTTGTAAATGATCATAATGTACACCTAGGATGTCATTTTAGTTCCAGCCTAGAGAACATGATGGATTTGTAGCAGGCTGTTGATTTAAGACCATGCTTCCAGGACATATATCCTTGGGACCTCTTCAAGACCTGTGTTTTGAATTGTCGTAATGAAAGCAATTTGGTAACAGAAAAGCAATATGGTCATTTATAAGAGATCTGTTCAAGACAAACAGGCCATGCCAGTCAGCTTCCTTCTTCTGTACATTTCTTCCATCTCTTTTTGTTAGTGGTAGTATATGCATTATCTCTAGACTTAGTGTTTTGTATGTGTTAGATTATCATTCATTTGGCAAACCACTGTCACACCCAATTAGGGAGAATGTGATGAGCCTTTAATTGGCCATTGCATTGTACACAAACCTCCTGTGTTAGTTCTGGCTAACAGCAGGCATCTAATAATTTGATAATTGACTGTCAGTTTTCATAATGCTCTTGACAGTAAAGCAAACACATATCCATGTGATTCTATTCTGAAACATTGATCTTTAGACTATATGGTGAAAGTAAGGGATGGAGTTTCTCTCCACTCCCCCAAAAGTAAAGGAGAGTGAAAAGGAAATGAAAAGGTAGGCCACTCTCAACAATGTGTCCATCACCACTCTCCCTGCAGCCACTTTGTCAGCTGCTGTGTAAAAAGATTCAAAGCGGGGCTCCATGCTGTTTGGGAGCTGTGAGTAGTTAAAGATCCTTCAGTATCTTTTAGAAAACTTTGGGCAATACTCCAGCCAAATTCAGTGCTTCCTTAATAGCCAGTTTCCACATTTCTCTCCCCTTGTGTGTTTCTTTACTGTTTTCCCCTTTGCATGTAATTAGATAGTTGGACTTTCAAAATTCACTTTTTCATTGCTATTATTCCACACTTGAATATCACCCCCCTGAGAGGAGCAATTTTTATAGCTATTACAACACATACAATTATTTCGAAGAATTTAGGACCTGTCCTGGAATAAATAATCATAATCATTTACAAATGTTTCTTTTCAGTATCCTTTTTGAAGGAGTGTAGCCGTGCTGGGGAGTCTATGGGACAGAGCAAAAAAATAGAGTGGGACTCATTTTTTTAATTGATTTCAGAGAGGATAGAAGGAGATAGAAACATCAATGAGGAGAAAGAATCATTGGTTGGCTGCCTCCTGCATGACCCCTACTAGGGACTGAGCCTGCAACCCAGGCATGTGCCCTTTACCAGAATTGAACCAGGGACCCTTCAGTCCGCAGGCCCAAGCTTTCTCCACTGAGCCAAACTAGCTAGGGCAGGACTCATTTTAATAATATAGCAGGAGTATATTAGAGCTATGGATAAGCACTCCTCTTGCCCTAGAATAACCAGTTTCAAATACTTTCCACCAATTAGCATGCTTTTTGTGTGGGTGTATTTTTTAAATGTTTTAATTGATTTTGAGAGAGAGAGGAAGGTAGAAGAATACAGAAACAGAAACATCAATGAGAAAGGTACATCATTGATTGGCTGTCTCCTGCACACACCCCTACTGGGAATCGAGCCCACAACCCAGGTATGTGCCCTGACCTGGAATCGAAATGGTGACCTCTTGGTTCCTGGGTTGACACTCAACCACTGAGCCACCAGCTGGACCCACCAATTAACATTCTAAGAGGATTTATTAGCTCTATGGTTTCTTTATTCTTCTTTGAAAGGTCTTGAGAATCTTTGGAAAGTGGATTCCTTGAAGATCCTATTAAATATTTCTCAGTAGTTTCTGGTGGTTTCTCTGATATATTATTAATACTGAATTCTGACACTGCTCCAACACTGTTTCAATTAAGTGGGAGAAATACATTTTTTAAATCAAGAAAAAATAAAAGTACTTTAAAAATGTATCTTTTTTAGCATTTAGTCTGAACCATTGAATTATCAGTGTAAGCAAATTTGGATGGATGGATGGATGGATGGATGGATGGATGAATGGATGAGATGAATGAGTTTATGAATGGATAGGTAGGTAGGCAGATAGTAAAGTAACTACCTTGTAATTTCCTTTCTGATTTCAGAACATCTTGACAGGGCCCTTGATTTTCATTCTAACTGGTGTGTGGGAGATAGCTCAGTGCCATTCTTGAGTGACTGGTTGTTCCTGATTTTTTTTTTTAACAACCGCTTAGGCTCAATGCAGGAAAGTAGGGGAAAATATTTCTCTGGCTTTTATGAATGTCTGTGAAGCTGATAAACATTCATGACATAGATACACATATATACTTCTACAAGGCAGTCTGCATAGATTTCCACTCCCAAAGATTCAATTGAGTTTATCAATGGCATCCTGATTGTCTCCAGGACTTTCCTGATTGGGCTGCTCAGTAGATGATGTTGACTGCAGATGCTGTTTGTTGTTGTTGTTTTACAACATTGAGCAGGTCACAAATCTCTTATCTTGGCTAGAAATTGAGTGGTTATAAGAGGACATAAAACAGTAATAATATAGTGTAATGTAATGAAAAGAATACACTTGTTGAGGTTTGAAAATATAGAAATAACTGCCTCTTCTAGCATGAAATCATTTTTAACCTTGAATGTGTCAACTTGTCTGACCTGACTGATAATTAGGCTTATTTCACAGGGCATTTGTAAGAATCAAGTGGGATAATGCAGGAACAAATACATAGTGACTCTAAAGGATATAACATGCATGTACTGTTGTTGCTGGATTGGAGTTCATTCTGGTGATACTTTTCAATGGCAGAATGACTGAGATGATCATCCCTGTTGTTTTTCCAGTGCAGTGAGTGAGTATGTGTTGACAAATTACTATGAGCCTATATATTGTTTTCTAGTTGGAAACCATGCTATCAGAATCAACAGACTTCCTCCCCTACACCCCCTCTTCTGGATATATTCCAGACTATAGAAACATCTTCAGAGATCCCACGTATTAATTCTGCAGATAGATTTTAGAATACAGAGGGAATATTGCCATGCCTTTAACTATTTCCCATAAGAACCTGCTCCAATTTGCCCTAACAACAAATTGGTATTTGTTCTTGCAGACATTGAATTGGACTATGTAAGAAAATTGCAGATTAAATGAGCATTTTTCTCCTGCTCGGTGTGAATTAAATTAATGCTGAGATGGGAGCCCTCGTTTATCTATGTGGTAGAGGTTACCAGTATCAATGTTTGGTGGATTAGGTCTTTAAAGAAACTGGAAAATTCTTTGCAACATGGAGAGCCTTAACTGAAGCCTTTTCTTGTTAGTCCTTTCTCTTTGCAACAATTACCAACCTTTCTTTTTAAACTAAGCTAAGGCTCTATTTCCATTTCATTCGTTCCTATCTGCACAATTGCTTTTAATAGTTATTTACTCTCTTTGTCCCATCACATACCAGTCTTTTATTAGGTATGTAGAAAAGTGTTAAAAGAACATCTTCTCAAGCCAGACTGCCTGTGTAAAAATTCCAGCTCTGCCACCTATTTGCTTTGTGACCTTGGGCAGTTATTTAACCTCTCTGTGCGTGGGACCACTTCACAGGAGGTTGCTAGGAGGATTAGATGAGTTAATCTGTGTAAAGTGCTTAGAAAAGTACCTGACACAAAGTATGAACTACTAAAGTTTTTGTTATCTAAAATAAGGCTGAGGGGATTACCTGCATTGCTCACATTAGCACATTACCTTCCACACAGTAGGTATGAGATAAATACTTGATGACTAACCAAAGCAATAAATAGGAGTGGGACAGAGGACACATGGGTGCATTCCAGTTTTCTACTAAATAGCTATGCAAGCTTGCAAATTCAATTTCAACTTCTTCGGAGCTGCCTTTTCAACAGTAAAATAGAAATGATAATATTTGTCCAACATATTTCAAAGGGTAATTATCATTACCCAAGTGACTATGAACTTTCAATGAGTTTAATATATTCACACGAGGTGTTATACCATTTATATTTATCAAATTCCTAAATTGATTCCAGGGGGAGATGTGCTGAATTAAATAGTTAAGGTTTGACAGACATACCTGGTCCAGAGGTTGGCAGTCATCATGAGCACCAAGACCTGGAGACTGGAAACCTGTATCAATTCTTGAGAATACAGAAAAGTGTGTCAAGGTCCCCCATCTCAGTCAAGGAGGAGGCTTCTCATATGCTTACCAGACCCTTGCATTTGGCTACTTCTTGTTATGAAAGGGAACCTAAGCAAACCTTGGGAGTTTTCATCTTTCTTTATCATATCCCTGCACACTGTTAGGCCAGGTTCCAAGGACAGTGTTTGGAGCTGTTTGTTTTTATGCTGATGGATGTTGCAGTCTGTAATCCCTGAACCGAAGCAGGGCTCTTCTTCCTTTGCTGCTGGCATATCTTGTTGTGTTTATGAGTCTGACAGGCAAACATATCGGAGGCATATCTCATATGCTGATCTGTGAGGGAGATAAGCTCCTTGTTGTGCTTGACTGGAAACAGAATTAGCAGGTGGCAGAAAACCCTGCATTGATTTCTTGGGCTGCATAAGATAGGGTCCTCCTTGGGCATGCTCCAGCCTCTGCCATTTGATCATTTGACTCATTTGCAAAAACATTGAAGGGAGGGGCAAGTTTCTTCCTGCTTCAACAAAGCTTTTATCTGTTTATTTTCTTTCATAAGCTGCTGCCAACTATTTTGTGATAGATATTGTGATAGGGCAAATTGAAAGTCAAGAGCTGTCAGAGCTTAACATCCTTTACTTAATTTGCTGTGTGATCTTTATGCATTTTATTTTTTAGCCTTTCATTTAGGTACCTCGCCTATAAAGTACATCCATTTCAGTTGACAATCCAGCTTCTTACAGAATAAAATTATTTTTTTTGTTGTTGAAGAGAATCTATGCAAATGTGCACATGGGCTGGTAGATGGGAGTTGAAGAACTCCAAAGCATCAAACCCTGGCAAGAGCTTGTGTTTTGATGCACACATTATGATTGCATTTTTTGCATATTTATAATCATGGTTTATATGTCCTGATTCCCTGTTGAGATCAGAAACTTCTTGAGGGAAGCAGGTTGCTGACAATGAGTAAGTAAAAGTTAGGAGGATATAAAATCAATGCTTTTTACCAATTTACTGATTCAGAAGAATTGGATCCAATTCCTTCTCGCTCACCTAAAATTTTGACTTTGCAGACAATTTTTGTATTGACCTCCCTTTTCTGATTCCATGATTATTATTAATTGGTTCCAGTGGTATATGTTTCAGGTCTTTAATTAAGTCCTCCTTTCTATCTAACTCTCGGCCAAAGCATATTTTTCATTTTTCTTCCTGCAATGCTGAAACAGAAGTTGATGCCAAATGCATGCTGTTTGATTACATCCTGTCCAGATTTATTTGCAAAGAGGACTAGGCAGTAGCATTTATCTCAGGTGGTTTTTTATTGCTCCTCAGCCTTTTGGCTAAGAACACGTGTGTTTGATGTAGTTTTATAAAGAGCCATTCTTACCCTCAATGTGTATGGCAGAAGGGGAGGCAGGAGAGAAGGTAGACATCCTTCCCAGATGTTAATTAATTTATGATGGAATAGGAAAATGGCAGATCAGATGTCCCTGGCCCTTTGCCGAACTGAGCTGCAGTAGTGTTAGCTGAGACAAGATCAATATGTATGACTTTCTCTGCAGGGCCCTCCTATGTTCCTGCACTAGCCAAGCACCCCTGAAACTTTGTAATGAGAGCAACCTTCATTGGTTAGAGGTTGCCCTTCTCCCATTAGACAAGAGGGTACATATCACCTGGTGCCTATGCACCTTCTTGTCTTATGGGAGGAAGGGCCGTCTCTGGAAAAGTGAAGAGCTGGCGGTCATGTGATTGACTAATCCATCGCTTGACTCCTGATGACTTCTCCTTCATGGGGTTGTGCTTTTAGATCATGGTGACTAGGGAGGAGCAAATGGTGTTGTATTATTAGTTATCTATTGCTGCACACAGATTACTCTGAAATTTAGCAGCTTCGAACGATGAGCATGCATTATCTCATAGCTTCTGTGGGTCAGGAATCCAGGTGTGGTATACCTGGGTGCCTCTGGCTCAGGGTACTTGGTTAGGCTGCAACCAAGGTGACAGCCAGGGCTTCAGTCATTTCAAGGATCACCTGGGGAGAAATTTGCTTTCAAACTCATTTCCATGGCTGTTGACAGGTCTTAGGTCCTTATAAACTGTTGAACAAAGACATCGGTTCCTTATCACATGGGCCTCTCTATAGGATAGCTTTAATATAGTAGCTCTTTCCTCAGAATAAATGAGATAAAAATAGAAATAGAGCAAGAGTACGCACTGGCATATGAGAAAGAGAGAGCGAGAGCGAGCGAGTGAGAGACCCAAGTTAGAAGTCACTGTTTCTTTTCAATCTGATCTTGAAATTGCCATTTCATATCTTCTACTGTATTCTATTCTTCCCTGTCCAGTTCACATGTAAGAGGAGGGAATGACACAATGGCATGTGTACCAGGAGGTGGTGATCATTGGGAGATACCTTACAGATGTACACAGCCTTTTATAGATGTAAATATTAGAATGCTTCCATTGCAGGGTTGCAGAGGTGGCATATATGAAATACTATCACAGTGCCTGCCACAGCACATCACCTGGTGCATAGTGGGCACTCAGGTACCTACTTGCCTATGAAATTGTACTTTATTAAAAAGGTGAGAGTCTCCCTGTTACAAAGTGATTAATGTCTGATGTTATCCTTTCTGGGCAATTTCCTTCTTGTTTTCACTTGTCCAGTTACCATCCAGGGGAGGAATTTAAATCTGAAATTAATAACCCAAGGATAAAGTATAGCTGAAACAGGTCTAGAGTGACCTTTCTTGAATTACCTTTTTAAACATAATTAGGAGTTTCTTCTTTAGGTACCAGGTACTGTTGTCAATCTTCCACAGCAAACGATAAGAATTAAATTCCTTCATGACCTAGAAAGCCAGAAATGTCCTATAGAACTAGGCCTATCAGTTGTAATGCAGAGCAACCCTTATAAATGGCTATATGATGAGCCTTGAGATGGCAGAAAACCTGGCTGTCACCTTGATTGCAGCCTTGCCAGGGACCCTGAGCCAGAGGCACCCAGGTATGCCACACCTGGATTCCTGACCCACAGAAACTATGAGACAATGCATGCTCATTGTTTGAAGCTGCTAAATTTCAGAGTAATTTGTGTTGCAGCAATAGATAACTAATAATACAACACCATTTCCACCTCCCCAACCACCAGGATCTAAGGCACATCCCATGAAGGAGAAGTCATCAGGAGTCAAGCAATGGATTAGGCAATTATCTCTACTAATCTGGACTCATCTGGAAGTTCAGTCACTAAAAGACAAAGTACACATTACCTGAAATCTTAACCACATAGTCTGGGGCACTGATCAGATAGCCACTCTTTTGCCTTTGTGAACCTGGGAAACAGTACATTTTTACTACATCTTCTGAATTCTTCAGTAATTAAATCCTTGATCTCCCTTATAGAAGATAAGAAGTTATCACTGTTGTCAATCTTGTTGTCAAATATATTTTATACATTTCTACTTACCAAATGGGTAAGTACAAAAAGTACTTCGCATTTCATGTAGTCCCGGACCTTTTGGGTGATTTTATGAATAAATAGCAATGACCCAGGTGTAACATTGAAAATGCAACTATATCTTAAATAAAATGTCCTGGAGAACTAGACATATCAGCAATAATGCAGATCAAACCATATAAAAGATGGTATGATGTGAGACAAATTACATGTAACTACCCATATGCAGGCCATAAAATATGACACTATGGTGAAGTCTGTGATATAATGCTATATACTATGTGGTAGAGTTGTTCTCCATTTACATCATATTCAGGCAAGGAGATGAAACATAAGTCAGGGATCATATAGCCTATTGATTAGGGATACCTAGGTAGGGTTTATTTTAATTGTTTTATAGACAAGGATGCTAATTGAGGGAGATATTTAGAAATGTATGTAGACTTATACATATATTATAATACAACTGTTAGATAATGAAGCTTGGTTTTATATTGGTTGAAATGACAAGATAATAAGTCTAAAAGATTTTTTCCTTCTGATGTGCTTTGTTCAAAATGACACTTGAAAGATGCCCAGGATATCTGTGGCTGCTGTTAGAATCACAGGATGTCAGGGTTGAATCAAACTTTAGAGGTTGTTCAGTTCAATCAGCCTTAAAGGTCATTTTGTTAACCTTATGACCACTTAAGCTACTTTAGTGGTCAGAGTGGCTTCCAGGAGGGAATAAAGCACATAAGTGTGCTAACCAGTAGGAAATTAGACTTCTCGCAGCTTATCCATGGGGTAGAGACCAAGCTGTTCACTGCTCCATTGAAAATAAATGGCAGAGGCCCACTCCCACTATAAATACTGCCCACTGACATTGCATCATAAAAATCTACCCAAGCTTGCTCTGCATACCTTCCAGAACCTTGATGTAAAATGATGCCGAAGCCATTTTATTTTAATTGATTTATGCATGAGGAGATCATAAGATGAAGCTTGTTTCAATATATACATTTTCTAAACAAGTAGGGGAGAGCAAGAGGTGGTAAAATAAGGTATTATTCAAATCATTGTGTGTATTAACAACTTGCCTCTGATTGTTAATGTTTGCTCCTGCTATGTAATGTATAGTTTTGTCATATTAAAAACCCCCTTGGATGTAATTTTATTTACACCTACACATATATTTCTAAGAGATGAATGGCCATTTCTGGGAGCACTTACAAGTAAAGAATCTGAGTTGTTTTTCCAGCACCACCACAAGTTAGGCAAACAACTTCCTCTCCTTGGATCTCACTTCCAGTAACTATAAAGGCAAGAGGTCACACTGGGTGATCTGTAAGGCCTTTTCCAGCTCTAACATCCTATTAGCCCATGATTCTTGTGTAAGGAGACCGGAGATGATGGGAGAGGACCTAATTCCTTTTCTATCACCAATCTTTATGATTCATGGCATTATATATTTGTCCTTGAGTCAACACTGCTTCTTTTAATGACAAAAGCAAGCCTGTGTTCCTCTGCCACTTACGGAGGCAACTGCACTGCAGAAGACCAAGTCTCTCCCCAGCATGCCTCTGACTCTTAGTAGCTTCACTCAGGTCCCTAGTCTCTCTCTGCTGGAGGAAGTCTTCAGCTGTAGAAACATCCTGTAGCTGAGTTACCAGACACGTGTCACCCATGCAAAGCTAACCAGTAAGGTTTGTAGCATAATCTTGGGATCTGGGACAAAAACTCAATTTGTTTGTGAAATGGCAGACTGATTAGAAACTCATTTCATAGTAAAATATCTACCTTTAAAACTATTCTTTTCTTCATTGTGAAATAACAACTGGAAAGAGAATAGAAATATGCCACTTAAATAATGGTTCCTCTGTGAAGAAATGGATATTCATACAAACAGAACATATATTTTGATATAGTAAATCATGACTTTAAAGTTAAAACATGAATCAGTCTTAAATGAGATAAAACAGTGGTACGGCTAAACTTTTAAATATATGTCTTTAAGTCCCATTATAGCTGTTTAACATTCTTTACCCTAAAATTTTGCCCAGAGATATTCTAAAAAGAACAATAGATGGATATAAATATTTATGCCTCTTTACTCTATAGGAGAAGTGCCAATAGGTAGGGGAAGAGATCAAAGGGTATGTGTAGGAGAAAAAGAGAAGATCAGGCCCATCCATCATTCGCTGAGAGTTGTCTGTGTGTATTAAGATCACTGTGCCGCTCAATCTGATTTAACCACCTGAAGGAAAAGTGGAAACTGTTCTAGTCAGTCTCACATGAGACTTCCCAGGATCGACTGTGGGGGAATCCAGAACTAATAGGGCCGTGTGGTTTTGTTTGTAAGGAAATCTGAACCTGGCCACTTTAAAGTCTCTGAATTCTACTAAGATTAAGTAAACCTCTAAATGTCCTTGACTCACTCACCTTAGAAGCAAAGTCAGTTGTTCTCTTTTCTTTTGCCTAAGAATAAACATGAACAAGAAGCAGGCATAGAAAGGATTTGAAAGGTGGCTTTATGAAATTCGAGAGATGGAGATAAACTATTTTGTTCGAACTACAGTTAGCAAGTGAAATAAGTTGTTTTAAGATAGGTGTTTTTGCAGGTATATATTTATCTTCAAACTCATCAAGTGTATGCATTAATTATGTACAGTTCTTTGTACATATAAAAAAAGATAGATGGAGCCTCTCTGAGGAGTTTTAATTGGGGAGAGATCCCAAAATAACAGCAGTTTGCACAGTGAGCCTCAAGTCAAATCAGTTAGCATCAGTGGCTAAAGGTAATATGTTTAGCCCTGGCTGGAGTCTCAGTGGTTAGAGCACTGGTCTGTGCACAGGAGGTTCCCAGGTTTGATTACCAGTCAAGGGCATGTACCTGGGTTGCAGATATGATCTTCAACCTCAGATAGGGCATGTCTCCTGCAGGAGGCAACCAATCAATGTGTCTCTCTCACACCAATGTTTTTTTCTCCCTCTTCCTAACCCTCCTACCTCCTTTCCATTCTCTCTAGAAATCAATGGGAAAAAATGTCCTTACTTCTTGGGTGAGTATTAAAAGAAAAGTGGGGAGGGATATGTTTATATTCACATTCTAGCAGTTTCTGAATCTCATACTGGTTTACCTCCAGAGTACACATATTCCCTTTTTCATTTATTTTTCCCACCTTCCATTTTTTAAAGACCCCAGACATTTTCTGTGGAAACATTTTCCTTTGTTTTCCTGCCTTTTAGATACATTTCCTGCTTCTTCTGCTTTCTTTCATTGTATCTTGGTGATTTTCTCAAGTCCTGTATTCAACAAGAGCTTTTTGAATGAAAAAACATAAAAAAGCCTACAACAGTATTTGGATTTTAGACCCACTAAACAGAGCTTTGCTAATACACCTGTCCTCTATGGGTTTGTCAAAATCTTTGTCTTACCTCTCCTCCAGGATTTGCCCCAACTACAGATGGGACTTCCTAATTGGCTAAAAGCTAGTGTGCTGAGAAAAAATTGTCTTTGGCCAAAAGAAAATACTCATCCTATAATCTGGTGGTTTGTCTTCTGTCCCTCCCCAGCGAACTTTTTTTTTTTAATTCTTGCTTCTCTTCTTCATCTCCTAAGCTAGAGACGAGTTAACCATTCTTTTAGCATACATAAGTACAAGACTTGTACTGTGCTAAGTACTTTGCAACCTTTATCTCATTAACTCTCCGAAGCAATCAGTGGTGTTGGTTCCATCATCACTCCCATTTCGTACATCAGGAATAAATACTAGAAATCTGTCTGATGCAGACCAATTGGGGAGAAATCCAAGCTGAACTAGTAAAATGTGTAGACCCTATGAAACTTGAAGGAATTCATGCTTGCTTCTGGCAGATTCATTTAGGAATTCAAATTCAGCTAAATAAAATAATTTAATTTTACAGAAGGGCCAAATAAAGATTAGATACATTTTACCATGGTATACTTGTAGTCCCAAATAAATGAGATTTTCTTCTGGAGGGACCAAGAAGTCTTATACTGCCATGTTGCCATTTGCATCCATAACACAGGAGGGCAGGAAGACGTTGATGGGACATATTTTTCCTGCCTTCTTCATTTGTAAATGGATGGTAACAGGCTTCATAGCAGCATCTCCAGACAGACAATGACAAACTCCCATGTATTTTATGTCAGTGGCACTGTGCAAATGTTGTAGTAAATCCAAGCTTGGTGCTCTTGAGGCACAGAAATTTTATTCCTGCAGCAACGTGGGATTCCCATAAAAACAATAATCCCATTGCCAGTTGCTCTGTCAGAAGTATTGGCAGATTGAAGGAGACTTATCTGATTTCACTAAAGCTCTCAGTCTGAAAGTCTGATCTGTAAATCTGGATGGGAACCACATGGCGGGGGTGGGGGACTATGCCTGCCAGAAACAATGGCTTTTGTACATTCTCAAAAACAAAGGTCATTTAAAATCATGGGATTGAAAATAGAGCCTTAGAGATGAAGCAAAGGATGAAGGGAACTTTTATTGAGGTCGTGTAATGTTGCAGGCATTCTGTGATGCCGTTTGCATTATGTACTTGAAACAGTGAACTGGCTTTATTTTTTTCCTTGTTCTATCAGCTGGTGTGTGTGTGTGTGTGTGTGTGTACAATATAAAACATATTTGTTGTTGTTTTTCCCTATGTAAAAGTAGGATAATACATCTGCTATTGAGGAATAGTTTTTTTTTCAAGATCCAATAGACTATTTTGTGACTGGAAAATTTTTTTAGAGACTTGAAGGCAAAAATAAGTAAAAGTGCAAAAAAGTATAGGAAAAGTCATTAAGGGTTTTATATAAAATAGTTTAAATATCCTTAGAATAAAGTTTTATAACTATCAGAGATAAGTTTTATTTGACATAAAGTATATGGATTCTTAAATGATAGCATGGGAGAGTTTGGAGGATTGATGGAAATATTCTTTATCCTGATTATGGGGGTGGATACACAAATCAATATATGTGTAAAAATCATAGAACTGTACAGCAAAATAAAAATCACCTCCATTTGACTGGATGATGATTTTAAAATTAAAATTTAAAAACATTCCAATAAAAGGTTGTCAGCTCTAAGCCAATGATATATTGGTAGATGTCTAACAAAAATATTGTTTTTTAATATTCTTAACTATTAAAGCCTAATCCATGATTAAAAAATAAGTATCTTAATTTCTCAATAAGATAAAATTATGAACTTTACATTTATTTCTTGGTTTTTCTCCATGTCATCTATTTAATGGCGTACATCTCCATGCTGTTTGGAAAATCATATAAAAAGAGGCCTTTAAAGATTCAGGGTAATAATAGGTCAATGTTCCTGCTGTGTCTTCCAATGGGTCAGATGTGGTGACTTTGGTTGGTCCTTAGCCTTGTCTTTTTCCATTCATCAGTCATTAATTCTCCTATTGATTTTTTAAAAACAAAAGTCAAGCACATGTTTGTAGGTGACACCAATCGCTTCAGAGAGTTTGTCCTTTCTCCTTACTGTTCTGATTTAAACCCCTTGTGGCATCTTCCACTGCATGGATAGTGATAGATGGGGTTAGGAGTGACACAGAAATGAACTCAGAAGTAAGTTTATAGCACTGCCGGGGACCATCTGTTAATGTAAATGTTTAAGGTAAAATGCATTAAGGCTTAAGAGCTGACGAGACATTTTATTTGCCTCCTGCCTTTGGGATTATGTCTGGGATCCTGCCTGGTTTTACCCTTTTATCTGCTGCTATTCATTTGCTGGGATGGAATCCTAAACACATTTGAAATGTATTTGTTGAAATCTGGATTAAACAATAAAAAATAGGAGTGATGTTGGTTTTTCTTGGGATTTTCAAATTAAACACATTTATATGGCTACTTATTTATGATTAACTATTTTTATGTGGTTGCTTTGATGAAATTTGTTGTCTTCAGTATGAAATATTCAGCACTATATTTTAGGCCTCTAAATGTCAATCAAGATCAAAATAACTTACAAAATGAATGAACTGGTATAAAAATCACTATTAATGCTATTTGAATGATACTGTAATTTTCTGGTGATCTCATAATAAAATTGAGATATTTGAATGTACCCATTTTGTTGTTAACCCTTTAAAATATATTATCAAAGAAGAAATCCAAGTAATGTATCATATCATTGCTATTCATAGGAAAATGGTCTTCTTCTAAAGGGCAAATAAAATTCATCTTCTAGGTGTGAATAAAAAATAGCCATTTCCAGCTTCTATCTATTAACATATTGGCTCAGGATTATAGAATAGGTCTTATGTACTATACTAGTCCTACCCAAATGAAAGGAAGCACAGAAAAAGATGGAATAATAAGGCAAATCAGAGGGAGTAAAGAAATGAGGGAGAGGGAAAGAAATAATCTGAATACAAGATTCTTTAAATAAATGAATAAGGCATTTTTCTAGATAGGATTTCTATTGGGAGTTTTTTTCCCCTTGTAAACTCTGAGTATGGTGAATTCAAATGATTAGCAATTTTGAATGATTTCCCTCTGGGTGGATAAAACTACCTGTTCAGCTGTAATGATTCTGAATGATCTTGCCTGCTCAAGCTTGTCCTTTGAGATCAGCAAAAAAGTCCCATTTTCTCACCCCCCATTTGAGCTGGGGTTGATTGATGCCTAATTAAGACCACTAAGGAGCCATGATAAGAGCTTCTCCCTAAGTTATTTTATGGTAATGATCTCTCTCTCTCTCTCTCTCTCTCTCTCTCTCTCTCTCTCTCTCTTTCTCTCTCTTGAAAACTTTTCTATGGTCTGTGTTTCTTATACTGTAAACACTTGGTAGCTTGGTTTGGGGGAAGAGAGTTTGCATTAGGATATGGGGTGCGCAGAATTTTATGCTGCAAGGAAAAGATCCAGAGAGACTCCAAATGAAATCTCAGCCTTTTAGACTGGATGAAATCCTACAGTTCACTTAGCCTGTCTCCTTTATTACACAGAAGAGAAAGCTGAGCAATCCTGAGGCAAAATGGTTTTCTCTAGGTCACAGGTAGAGGCAGGAAGGAAACATGTCTTTCCAACCTGATACCATTGTCCTCTCCACAGGTGATCAGTCCTCTCTAAAAGGGATCTTATGTCCCTTTGTAATCACTTGAGAAGTGGGTTTTAACCTTCCCTTCTGTCTATGCTTGTAACTATAAGGTGTCCCAGAAAAATACACATTTGGAATTATTAGAAAGTCAGTGTTTATTAACATACAGTTCATTTTCAAAATATAAAAGAATCTACAGAAATGAATAACATTTTTTGTCAGTGCCTGTTTTCAAACTGATGACTTTTCTGGTCCAGGCACTGCTGATAATGTAAAGCAATAGAATCACAATTATCGAGAATCATTTTCTTCAGTATTTGTGTGCCCCCAATTCGTCAACTGTTGCTGGTTTTGTACTGTAAACTTCATCTTTTATGTATCCCCATAAAAAAGTCTAGTGGATAAATTGTCTTTGTTCAAAGCTTAGTCTGGCTTCACCCATTATTTCAAATCAATTAAACCTGAAAATTAAGTGAGTTATCAGCTATTAAAGTGTATATATATTTTGGGGGTGCATACCCTGTGTCTCCAAAAAGGTATACACACTTTTAATTATAAAGGCGATGTTTGTACTTCAGCTGTATTTTCAAAATTCCAGTAGCATTTTAGGATAAATTTCCTTTGCTCAAAGCTTAGTCTGGATGAAAATAAGGAAACATCAATTGAGCTGTCAGTTGCTAAAGTGTTCATACATGTTTTGGGGACACCCTGTATATGCCTGGGAAAGTTAAGAGAGAAGCACAGAGTAATAGCCACCCTTGAGTCATTGCCCCCATTTTAAAGAGAGGGTGCATTCTACAGAGATTTAAGTGTGCATAGGAAACATGGAAATGTCCTGTTACTCAGTGGACCACTTAGCACTTGATCTGGTGGACATTGCAGAACAATCACACATTCTTGAGTCTTAATGTCAGCGTTTCATAAAAAAATCTTATAAGTTGAAGGTTTTACATAAATTGTCAAGGATCCACAGAGGTAATTTATATTCACTACTTTTTAAATTTGTTTTTCTAATAACATTAGTTAAATTAGTTAAATTTTAACTATAAAATGAGTTTGGACTTCTGTGTGAAAAGTCTGATACCTATCAGAAACTCTACACACCGTTAGATATTCTCCATGGAGAGCAGGTCATCAGTGAGCTGTAGGCAGAGCCTTCCCTGTAGTTCTTTGAATGCAAAAACCTTGGACAAATTTGAATGGTAATTGGTGAAAGAAAAAAGATCTTAATTATACAAATTGGCTATAAGAATTAAGATGAGGAAGCGTTCACCTTCCTGACAAAATCAACACTCTAGAGGGGGTCAGGCACATTTATAACAACTTGGCAAATATGTCTGTATGAGCAAAGCACTGTGGGAATACAGAAGCACAATAGTGCCCGCTACAGGCAGGGAAAGCCTCACAGTGATGTTGACATTTAAGTAGAGTCTTTAAGAATGCAGATTCCCTGGTGGAGAATAGGGAGAAGAGCATTCTGGGTAGAAGAGGAAAACATATAACTCCACGTGTTTTCGGGGAGGCCTACCTCAGCACTATCATGTAACTCAATTGCACAGATTTCACATATTTACCACATTGTTAAAAGAAGCAAGTGCTGGGGGTAAGGGAGTCTGGGGAAAGGTCAATGGGGAAAAAAAGAGAGACATATATACTACTATTTGTAATATGTTAAACAATAAATAAATTTTTTTTAAAAAAAAAAAAGAAGCATATACACTACTCTTTGAAAAAGAAATATCAGGCAATCATTTCCATCTTAACTGAAAATCATATTTTTAAAAAAACTTCCCTGGAAGAATTTTCTGGAAGGAAGAAGATGCCTTCACACTTGGAGTGCGGGAAACGAGTTAAGTCGGCTCGCGTGAATTCCGCGTACTCCGCGGGAGCCGTCTTTAACTCGGTTCATATAGATTTGCGGTGGAGTGCGGGAAACGTGTAAACTCGGGCCGATTGTAACTGCGTATTACCAAATATTTGTTTGTAATCCACCCTTTTGGTGGATGGAACAAAACCAAAAGACAGAGCCATCTTATATTTTGGCGGGAAATTCACCCGCACTCCAAGTGTTCAGTTGCACTTGGGAAGAAGGCAAGGTGATACTCGGTCCCTGTGTTTGAGAAATAACAGCTACCCATTCTCTGGTTAAAGCAACACAGGTATTCAAGTGAGATGGAGCAATTTCAGAATAGTTGGCAGTTGCCCAAGGCTAACTGCACTTGCAATGAGATGGCAAATTTCCTTGGGAACAAAGCTAAGTTTTCCTTTGTTGTACAGAGGGAAATGGCATCTGATAGGTCAGAGAGGACAGGAAAGGCTAGATCCTCTAAACCTCTGTCAAAGTCTGCTGCAATATTTCAGATAAATTACTTTAACCAACTGAACTTTGAAGTGTCTCAGCTTCCACTTAATAAGAAATATTGCTTGAGGTCTCTCATTCTGCTCACCATCCTACCCTTCTCCCTGAAAATCAGCATAACTTAAGGTGAATTGAAAGCTCAGGTGTAATGGGAACCTTGCACTTCCTACTGTTAAAGGTGGTAATTGACATGCTCTGTCTGCCTCAACCTCCCCGGTTAGCAACATCCTTCCAAACTCTGTCAATATGAAGAATGGGAGTGAACTAAGGTTTGAATAATTTTAAGATTGCTCCTCTTTCCTGAAGTTTTAATATATTCGTGCGTATGTGTATAATATATTCTTAAATATTTTCATATACATCAAATATTGATACTCTTCGAAGAAAACACATTTCTTGGATTTTCCTGTGACTGAGCTTAAGTCAAGAAGTCTATTAATAGTTCTCAAGATGTAGCACCTATAAAAGCAGGCAGGCAAGTTGGAGTATAAGTTTATATAGAAAAGAGGATAAGCTAGTTGTGTAAATGCAAGCACATTTTTGGTGCCATATTGGCTTTCATATTTCTTGAGTTTCCTTTGTTATATTAGCTCTTTTTTTATAGGTTATGTTGAAAATGTGCTTCTCAGTGAAGGCTGGATATTTAGAAATAAGGCAACTTGAATCATGGTGCAGTTGTTTAATTTTAAGAGATAGCTCTTCTAATCTGTGTAATTATTAATTGTCCCAGACTTGCTGATTACTTTAGTGAAACTTAGTAAGTGAAAACATTCTGTTCAGCACTGTTGGATTATTTGTTTATTGGAAGAAGTGGTTCTTATTTAATTGTGTAGGCAAGGAGTATATACTTGATATGAATTTTAATTTTAGACCTGAACTTCCATAATTAAGTTTCATATTCAGATATAGGCTTTATTATGTACCTTATTGTATTTTTAATATGTACAATTTGGCATATTATAGCACTGATTATATGATCATTATAGCACTGATAACATGGTAGAGACATATATAAGGAAATTCAGATGTTGATCAATAAAAGAGACACTGTTAAAAACACACACACATTCTGCACAGTCGTATGACAACAAATAAAAAAACCAAAAAAATGAACCCATGGTTTAATGGTTTGAGTATCACTATCAGGCTTTTTTGAAGTTGTGGTGTGGTGACAAGAAGGGGCTTCCTTTTAGAATCCTCCTTCTACCTGTTCTGCCTCAGAGGGGATCAGCCAATGGAAACTTACTAAGCAGCTGCCAGATGCAAAGCTATGTGGGGAGCAAAACAAAGTAGGCACCTCTGATCTCAAGGTGTTAACAAATGTATAGGAAAAATATGATCTGAGCGCCCAACAGTATATTAACAACTTAAATACTAAAGAAGTAAAAACAAAACAAAACTGCTTTTAGTGTCCAAGAAAGTTGGTTGACAGCAAACGAGGAAGTTGCCTTGGTAAGTAGGTTATTTGCTTTGAGCTCCCATGAATGGGAATAAATCAAATAATCAGAGAGGAATAAAAGCTTTCTGTGGATGAAAACAGCATCATGAACAAAAGCCTATGAGCACAACCCCCTCAGATAAGGAATCTTCTCTCTCTTCCAAATGTAACGATGAGGCCAAGCATAGTTGCCTTTTGCTTTCTATCACTTCAGTTTTTCAAGAATCACTAAACTCACACCAATGAATATTTAGACAAGCTTAGGAACATTTTCAAAAATTAACTCTTGTGCATGGCAAGATATTACTAAAACTAGATTCTCTTCACCTGCCCCCCTTCACCCCCATGATGGAGATGACAACTGGAGAACTTTTCATTCACACCCTCAAACTCATGCCAGAAGAAGCCAAGATCTTCTGCATATTTCAGCTCCAGCCAGAGGATTTGGGAGGAACACAGAGGCCTCCCTAAAAAATCTCTTAATCTAGTAACACCTCTTAACATGTTTCAAGAACACTTATGAGACCTGAATTAAGATAGCGACATTTCATTTCTCTATTTGTGGTGTAAATCAAGTTGGGATTTTGCATTATCTGTGTGTTTTTGGGATAATCGCAAAAATCACATCCAAGTAATTCTTTGAACCAAGCCTTTGAACTAACACATTTTCAGTTGCTATAATGATGAAGCTACCTTGCTTTTGATATCTGAAAGGGTATCTAGACATGCTATCCATTCTATTGAGGACTGACTACACTATAACTTCAGAAACACTTTCTCTTTTACATAACAGGAAATTGTGGCTAAGGGCTTAAATCTCTCCTGGTTCTGGATTGGATAAAATAATACTCATCACCTTAGGCAGAAAAGCTACTTTTAGACTTATAACTAATTACTTCCCAGTTAATTTAGTATAGTGATGATTAGGGTCTCTGAAGATTCATCTCTGGGTGTGTAGCACTAAATGAAGGTGCCCAGGCATTTGGAAATTCTTGATTTCCCTTTTGGAAGAAGGGACAGTCCTGGCTTCTATGTACAACAACAACCCTTATGGTAGACATGTTTCTTTTCCTCCCAGAATCACAGTCTTCCGATGACATTCAAATTCTGAGTTTTGTCTTTGTTCTCTCTCTCATCTTTCTCCTTTGCTTTGCACTCCCCTTAGTTGACCCATCAAATTTCCAGAACATCACGCATCTTCTTTCATCTGACCCTACATGCCTTTTCTGATTGTTCCATTTTTCCTGCCAACTTCTGATATTGCTGTGGGCTCATACCTGGCAGTCCCCCAGGCCCAGGGTGCCTCTGCTCCCCATTGTCTCTTCTTGTCATTCCAGCCACTATTCAAAAATCTTCCACCCTCCATCACATGCCAGTAATATTTTTTTAGGAAGTATCTATCACACTGCATAACACTTCCTAGAGATTCACAGAATATGCAGGTTATAGAATTAAACCTGCAACATTGCCCAACCATACATGGTATTAGTGGGATTTATAGGATTTGACTGGCGATTTCAAATTCAGTATTCAAAGCCTGGAATTTTTAGCAGGGACATAAAGCCCAAGAATTAAACATAAAGGACCTAGAAGAAAAACAAAAACAAAACAAAAAAACAAATCCCAGAGTATATAAGCCATGGGGACAAAACAACATGGTCCCACAAGGAGCTCCCTCCCATTGTTACTAATGTTTGTTCCCAGCTTCCTTTTCTGCAGTAAACAGTACCATCTCAGCCTCCCATCTCAGTAAAGGAGGCAACTCAAAGCAGGCAGAACGAAATGGGCATGCTCCCTCATTTACAAAACCCTAGGTTGATGTCATGCTTGTGTTTAGGTGTGCTGCATAGTATAAAAGCACGTAGCTTGTTGCCTGGTACATAGTTTTTATTTGAAAAATTCTGACCATGAAAAAAGCTGAAGGAAGTTAAGTGCCCATCACATAAGGCCTTGAATGTCAGGATAAAAAATTTGTATAAATAGGTAATGGAAAGCTCTTCCCATATTCCTTCACAAATTTTTTCACCTGTATGTGAAAAGCAGGAAGTAGTCATAGTAGCATTTCATGACAGAAATATAAGTTGCATCAGGCTTGTGTTCAGCCTCTGAATCCTCAGAAGGTTTTCTCACCTCTCCCCTCCCCTGCTTTCCAGCTGAGTTGACAGAGGGACAGGGGAATTAAGAAATCAAGTAGCTTATCTGAGAGGTTCCCCACAGCGCACTTTGTCCCAGATGTTCCTGCTTGTAGCTTGTATAATCAGGAGCATACTGCGTGCTGAGGGTATTACTATAAAGGTGATTGTTGGAGTCAGTGGGTGATGGTGTCAAGGCAATTATAGCCAGGTGATGTGTGATCTTAAAAACCTAGTTAGTGCCCCAGGAGACCTGGAGACGGGGCTTCTTCCTATATCTTTGCAATTGCGATTTTTGAAGTGTGGTGGTACCAATTACCAAACAGGAACAAAAGTGAATGATTAAGGGAGACAGGGGACAGTGTGTTCCTCCAGTGTTTTGGGGGAAAAATAATTCCAAGTTCATCTTTCTAATATGTTTCTTTTTGCTATTTTTATAATTGGGGTGGGGCGAAGTATCTTTGTTCACTTAAAAGGAAACTAAACACAAACTGAGAATTGAACATAGTTTCCTCCACTAATACAGAAAAAAACCCCACAATTGAAGTTATTATTATTTTTAAATGTTCTTATTGATTTTAGAGAAAGAGAAAGGGAGAAGGAGAGAGACATAGAAATATCAATGAGAGAGAAACATCAATGGGCTGCCTCCTGAATGTCCCCTACTAGGGACTGAGCCCATAACCCGGGCATGTGCCCTGACTGGGAATCGAATTGGTGACCTCTTGGTGTATGGGTTAATGCTCAACCACTATGCCACACCAGCGGAGCTAAAGTTATTTTTAAAAGGAAGTTAAAAGAACAATAAGTTAGCTGTATTTCTTTCCATTTAAGTTTTTTTCTCTCTTAAGGTAATTTATAATATATAATTCTACATCAAACTTGAGGTGAAATGAAAGCTATAAAAGGTCAATGGTTTATGTCCAAATTGTGACCACCGGTCCCTATGGGATGTGGGGAATTCATTTGAAACTGGATCTCAGGTGAATACTAGGCCCAAAAACTGTCCCTATCAAGAGATTAGAGATCCTAATTTATTTTCTCTTTGTTTTTCTTCTTAAACTAAACAATTAATGTTTGCTATTGAAAAATATTTCTAATTATACTAAAGAATGTCAAGAAAAAAACAGTTCCCCCCACCCACCATCTCCAACCATACTCTTCTCTCAAGTAGGAGTTACTGTTAAATTTCAAAGATAGTCAAACGTTTTGCTCTATAACCAATGGACACAGACAATAGGGTGATGAAGGCCTGGGCTAGGGGTTGGAGGAGGCTAGGGGAAATCAATGTGAGGGAAAGGGGGGCATATGTAATACTTTCAACAATAAAGATTAAAAAAAACCCAAATACCTCCTTCTCTAACTTTACAAATAGAAATATGCACATGCACACACATGCATCACACAGATACCTAGCCAAAATGAAGGTTTGGTTTTCATAAATGGGGTCATATATATTCTGGGCCCCTCTCCCTGTCAGTACAGAGAGAAATATATAGATTCCGTTTAATTCAAAGTGAAGTAAAATTGGAAGACTTGCTGGAGATGCCTCCTAAAGGCATGCTTCCAGGTCAGAATGGACAAGAAGTGACCGGAATTAGCCAGCCATTTCAGCCCCAGCACTTGGTTCTGTGGTTAAATGAGCCCGTGAAGGAGTGAGCTCAGCAGGCTCTCACCATGCTCCATTGTTCTTAAAGAACTCAGGGACAGACCCCTGGGTCTCCCTTCTTTCCAGTTTTAAGGAATAAAAAATATTTTCCCCAGAGGCCCTGTCTAACTGGGTTCCTACCCTGCTGTCATCTGAGCTGTCTAACACCACTTGAGCTTGGCCCTACAGTGCCTGGGGGGAGGCGGGGTTGAAGATTGTGATGTGCCCAGAGAACTGGAGTGTGTCGTCTAGCTTCATTCCTTCACACATTTATATATTTATACTCAAATTTACCATATGGCTCACACTGAGCATAGTGCTAGGGAGAGGAATGTGACAAACATGGTCCATTCGCTGCCAGGGGACGTTACAGATCAGTGACAGATACAAACAAGAAAATAGGCTACTACAAGCAAGTGTGCATCACCCAATGACCAGTGTAGTGTAGAATTTTCTAGGCAAACTTGAGGTCACAAGAATCTTCCTAGACAAGACAGCTACTCTGAGCACTGCAGGATGTTTGGGACCTAGATGGGTGAACAGAGGTGTGGAGAACAGAGTGCTGGAGAAGAAGAAGGTCACCTGTCCAAGGTCCAAGAGTGCCTGTTAAGGGTGGGCAGGTTGGGGCAAGAGATACCTGAGAGAGATAAGCAGGGTGAATCTTTAGCCTTCGAGGCTTCCTATAGGCATTTGAACTTAATTCTGAGAGTCATGAAGAATACTTGAAGACTTTTAAGAGGCATGGGGTTCACTTTATAAAGGTTTATAAGGTCAAGAACATATGGAAAGAGGTGTGGAGACCATTATAATGCTATTGCAGTTGCTGGGGTAAGAGAGGAGGTGGCTTGAACTAGAGAAGTGACTGGGGGCTAGAGAAATGTGCAGAGTTTGAGGAGGCATTTCTTGCATCCTATGAGCAAGTCTGTGCAATTGCATGAGCACCAACTGAGTTTGGCAACTTGGAGAAACTGCATAAACCACAGGCAGAGCAGTTAACTCTGATGTTGCAAACTGAATGTGTGTGGTGCAGAGGTTAGATAAGTGTCTCTCTCGGGGGGCATATATATGGGTATATTTTTTATTTTGTTTTGTTTTCAAGAGATAATTGCACTGAGGCTGGAGCTTGCTCGCCCTATCTTTTGGACTCAGAATACAGTGCCTGGTCTATTTTCTACATGACTGGGCTTTACTTCAGAACTGACAAGTCATATATCATTCTGATTGATTTTTTTTCTTTTTTCTTCCCCCCCTTTCTCTCAATAAAGCAGGAGGGGTGAAATAGAGATTGTGATGGGACAACATCGCAGCAACTCAACCCAAATGTACAATTATGAGGAGCCCCCTGAGCCCAGCTCTGTTGTTCTCCTCTTGTCTGTTAGTCAGGGCTGAGAGAAAGAAGGAGAGGGCTGAATGAGGTCATGTAGTGGGTAAGTGGCAGGGAAAATAGATAAGCAGCCCAGGTTTAGAGCATTCTGGTCTCTACCAGAGGGGAATGGTAAGAAGTGGGCATGGCAGAGGTATGCAGTGACAAGTCCGTGTCCGGAGCAGTGGGGTCCAGCTAAGCCCTAAATTGCCCCAAAGCATTCCTTACTCCTGAATTCTTAGAATTGCTTTCAGCTGTGTCTTCTGTTTAGCCTTTTTTCTTCTTAGTGCCAGTCACTCCAAAGGCAAAGACTCCAATGCTTAAGCATCCATTTTTATTATACAGGAAGATGCAGAATGAGGGTGTGTGTCTGTGTACTGTGTGTACATTAAAAATCCTTTGTAAGGATAAGTGGATTTCTGTAAGTGGATAGGTTTGTAATGCAATGAAATACATACCCCTTCTTCAGAAAGTCCTTCAGTTACGCAAAATTTTAATCTCTTTTCATATCTAATACAGCTCTGACTTTGGCCAATTTACTTACACAGTTCTAAGGGATTGGGAACTTTGGACAAAACAATTACTCAATGCAGGGTGGGGCAAGAGTAGGTTTACAGTTGCGAGTACACAACACACAGAGTTTATTCTTGTATTATTATTTATTAATTATTCTGTTATTTTTCATACAAACAACTGTAAACTTACTTTTACCCCATCCTGTATACATGTGTTCACCCTTAAAGGAATATGTAACTCTGACATTTTTAATGGTCATTAATACCCTTTAGAAATCTATAAAAATGCACACCTCAATCAATGATCAGCTTTCTCTTGGACTCCAGCAAACCTCACTAATGCCCTCTTGTAATCAGATATCAAGGGGGAAGTATTGGGGTAGAGTTGGAGGCAATAGAGAGAATTATAGATATTGAACAGTTAAAAATGAGGCTTTTTATTTTTTAAAAATTCTGATCCATACATTTTGGCTTCAAAAACGTGGTTGTGGGGTGTGTGTGTGTGTGTGTGTGTGTGTGTGTGTGTGTGTGTGATGGAGAAAAATACCAATGCATCATAGTGGACAGGTCATTTTGTTGACTGTGACCAAGGTCCCAAGCATTCAGAGATTAGGAGCAGACGTAATTTTTGGCTGCCAAGCTTTATGCTAATTGGCCATCCTCTGTTGTATGCTTCTGCTGAGGCAGCCACTTCACTCCTGTTTAATTTCCCTCTAATGGTGGTGCTAGGGGCCTGAGTATCTGCAGTCAGCTTTTACCAATCTAACTGGCTGCCACTGCAGGCCATTATAAATTATTATTCTTACTTAGCACTTGAATCTACAATTTATTTCTTTCCTTCACATTCTGTAAAATATAGTTATAGGCGGAGGTCTAAGCTAGCCGTGCTTCTTTATTCTTATAAATCCAAATGTGTCTTTAGCAATGAGCTAAACTTTTTTGATGCTAAACATTTGTAACCCCTACAAGACAGACTGGTGAGTTATCAAGGAACTTCATTCATTTATGCATGCAGGCATGTATTTATGCATTCATTCATTCATCCATGCCTGCTATAGTTATTTATGGAACAGTCACTTTACACTAGGCAATGTTTTTGGCTTTGGAGATAAAACAGTGAATGGTATGAGTTAGGAGGGAGAGGTATTACCTAGAATGTCTAGAAAATACTATATACTAGTAAGATTTGAGGAAAAATATTTTCTTGATACTGAGAGTTTCAATGTAGTTTTTCTCCCCAATTATCTACAAAGGTGTTTTTTTTTCTTAATTATTTTTAGTCCGCTGTCTGGATTTCACAAGGTAGTCTTTGTTTTTAGCCGGATGATATTTTAGTATTTCTCCATAATGTCTTACTTAGGCAAAATATTTCCTTATTTCTTACTGGATGTTTTAGAATGTGGGAATAATCACTGGAAAACTATATATGAAAATTTTGTTATAAGAATTCATAGGCATCTGGATGATTAAAGGGCATATCCTTTTCTGGATTCTAGATGCCAGACATTTTTCTAACATTTCTTACCAACTATTCCAGTTGCAATATTCCCAGTTGATTCTCTCTCTCTCTCTCTCTCTCTCTCTCTCTCTCTCTCTCTCTCTCTCTCTCCTTAAGTGTGCTGGCAGGAAAAAGCAATTAAAAGTTACTTCCAATTAGCATGCAGGGGACGATTATTCCTGTTGCCCCTCACTTGTGTTCTATCTCTAGTAACTATGTGACTGCAGATACTTTATTTCCCTGAGCCATGCTTCCTGACCTGTAAACTTATGTAATAGCTCCTGTGAAGATGAAGGTAATATGTAGGGGGTGAGGGGGAAGCACATATCATCCATCTTGCCCGTGCTTGGTTCTCACCAGTCTTCTCTCAGAATCAATGCCTGGATCCCTTCTGCCTGCTGGGACTCCTGGTGCCAGTTTCCATCGTGGCTGCCCACGTTTTCCCCTCTAGTAGCTCTGGATGCTTCTTTCCTGTTCGTGCCTCTCACTCCAGCATTCTATTTGGCTTCTTGTTCCTGGCTTGTCTATATTTTCCCCAGGCAAGTCTTGATCTCTCATGTTGACCCTGTTTGCCGCAGACAAATACAGTTCTGACAGTACATCAGTGTATTTCTGAGAAATTTAGCTCTTGAGATCATTTTGATTATATAGTGATGAGAAGCACAGCTTTATGGCTACCTTAAAAGTAAGTGTTCATTCAAGGTGGCTCCCAGTCAAAATGACCTTTTCTACCTTTTTCCATGGTGCCCAGGCTGTCTTCAATATAGACTCCTTCATTGGCTCTTTAAAGGTTTCTAGACTTCTTTTTTTAAAATATATTTTTATTGATCTTAGAGAGGAAGGGAGAGGGAGAGAGAGAGATAGAAACATTGAAGATGAGAGAGAATAATTGATTGGCTGCCTCCTGCATGCCCCACAATGGGGATCAAGCCCACAACCCAGTCATATGCCCTGACAAGGAATCGAACCATGACCTCCTAGTGCATAAGTTGACGCAACCACTGAGCCACACCCGGTGGGCTAGGTTTCTAGACTTTTATTTTGATCCTTCAATCCTCCTGGTTAGCACCTGAAATCATAATCAGCTGGCACCTGAGATGGGCTAAAGTAAGATCAAGGTATTGCAGAAATGGAGCATAGCCTAAGATTGGGAAGCAGAGGAAACAGAAGGAGAAATAGCATCAGAAGCAATTTTGTTCATGCATCACAGTTCTGCCAAGGGCTAATCGTCTGTGACCCTGAGAGTTTTGCTGCTGCCAATATCTAATAAAGCCCTGGCTGTGGGTAGCTTGGTAAGAAGAAGCGTAAGAGTCATTTTCTGCCTGCTGCCCAAGGATGAGCTTGCCAACCAAGTGCCTTGGAAGCATCATCAGGTGAAAATTAGGGAGTAAATTTCCTTGGAGCTTTAGGTAAGGATTTCTGACTCTGTAGGCTTGATTGATAAGTCCATGGGAAAGAGGGAAAAACATCACTTCCAATGTGTGGCTGAGCTGTGTGAACTTGTGGTCCTAATCCGTCTGTTCTTCCTCTTGTTACCTACATGCATTCAGTGGGATGTGCCAGAGATGATATAACTCCTTTATCAATTATTTCTATATGCCCATTATTACTTTAGAAGGTGAAGCCTGTATATATCTGTCCATGTACATGTAGTGTCCCCTGCTACTCAATGCAATAGGTACTATTGTGCTAATATGTGGGATTCTCAGTTTGCACAACAAGTCAGAAATGCTGCACAAACTTCCAATAGTTGGCTGCACAGCCTGCCCTGAAGATCAAGTAAAAGAGACGCATGCACATTCTTAGCAAGCGCTCAGCAGGTTGTTGGGGTTATACTACTCTCCCACAGCTGCCTCTCAGAAAGGGATCCCTCTACAAAGCACCTGTGGATGTCGCATACCTTTGGAGAACACTTCTGGGCTGGTATCTCTCCTCACATTGAAGAAAAAACTGGAATAATGATCCCTAGGCAAAGTCACCTGAGAAGAGGGTTCACTTTTTATCTGGATTTAAAATGCTTTATTGTTGAATTAAATCATCCCAGCCATCCTGCCCTCGATGCACCCTGTTTTAGCTAATCTCAGATGTACCAGAACAATCTCAATGAAACTGACTTGTTTAATGAACATATATCCCCTTATTTTAAACTTTTACCCCAGCCCCCTAAATAGTACATGCATTATTGCATATATTCTTATAAATGGTTTACTTTGCAGTTCCTTTTAGTTTCCAGCATCATTGCATTTTTTCTCTAATTAGTAAATATGTGCTTCATCTCTTGGCAGTGAGATGAGTATTTTTCTTTATCTTCATTGGGTAGTTTTCTTAGGAAAGGAGCTCATGACATCACTCTGGCTCTGGGTATGCTGCCTGCCTTCCCACACATCCTCACCCACCACATTTTTCTTGTAATGCTGCTGAGTCTGGCTAATTTAGATTCTTTCTCTAATTTAAGTTGCTTTCATTTAACTCGAGTTGAAGATGTCTGCTACTTCTGCTCACAGAGCATTTGAGTTTAAGAGCTCAGAGAACCTGGCTGGTGTGGCTCAGTTGTTTGAGCATTGCACCAAGAGGTTGCTACTTTGATTCCCCATCAGGGCACATGCCCTAGTTGCAGGCTAGATCCCCAGTGTGGGGTGGGCAGGAGGCAGCCAAGCGATGATTCTCTCATAGATATTTTTTTTTCTCTCTCTCTCTCTCCCTCTCCCTTCTTTCTATAAAATCAATAAAAACTTTTAAAAAAAGAGCTCAGAGAAATTCTCTCCACTGAGACTTTTGGATGCCCCAGTGGGGTCTGGGATAGGAAGAATATCCCAGTGCTTTGGGCAGTAAGCAACAAGCGTTTCTTAATACTTGTAGACAAGATGACTTAGCAGCTCTGAATATCTTCACAATTTGACTTTCAAAGGCTAGAAGGGAAAATAAATTTATTTCATGTATCTTATTTTTAACAAGGGAGGAAAGCTTCTTCTAGAAGCCCCCCACTTACCCCACAACTCAAAGAGGAGTTACCCTCATATCTCTTTAGTCAAAATTGGGCACGTGGTCACCTCTAAATCAATCTCCAGCAAAGGAGAATGGGATTTCCATGATTAATGTAGCTCAAACATGATGCAACTCTTGGGTCTGAGCCCATCTTCCTCAGCACAGTGTTACCAAATTCCCAAGCAAAATCAAACTTTAGTTCCTGGGTAGAGAAGAACAGATATGGTGTAGGCCATCACAAAATAGCATCTGCCACAGGAAAAACCATGCATGGGTTTTTAGGTAACTTGCAGGTCATTTGTACGTCTAAACAGTTTTCTATTTGGTCTAAATTATTTTCAAGTATCTATGGAATTTCTTAATTAGATTCCATCCTGGATCCATGTTCTTTCACTAAATACAGAGGGAAAGGCATAAGGGAATGTGGGAGAGTTCTGGGGAAAAACATAGGCAGTGGGGTGCCCAAAAGAGTGTATTATATGTAGGGCAACTGTATAATTTATAATTAAAATCAAGGTACTTTGGAGAGTCAAAGGCAGTGGTAGGAATAATTCCATCATGTCCACAGCTATAAATTATCCTAGGCAAGCTAAAATGGATGTTAAAGTCCAGTTAATATGAGAGTCTATTTTTAAAATGTATGAGAAACTAAATTTAATTTTTAAAGTTTTCTTAGATGGAGAGAATAGATTTATTTCAAATTATAGAAAATTCCAAATTTATACGAAAACCTTTTATGTTTAATTTGGTTTAAAATCCAAGTCTTAGGAGATATGAGAAAGTAAAACTTTAAAAAACAAACACATACACACAAAAAAGCAAAATCCTCTCAGAACATGTAGGACTTCTAGGATGAATTTAGGGAAAAAATAGCATATATGAAATCAAAATATTGCCTATGCGTGTTTTGCTGGAAAACTGTGAGTGTTTATCTTTTATATCATCCCCTGTCTGTGCCAAGTCTTTCTCTAATTTCTTCTAACCTGCCAAGGCTTAGCTATCACGGCTATTTTTGTACTAATGATCATTTTGGTCTTGGCTGCTGGTGGAAGCCTGAGAAACAGCTTTGTGTGAGGGAATAGCCAAAATAGAAGAGGAATAATCTTCTACAGACAGAGTGTGTTCAAGCATGAATGACACATGAGAATGGTTAAGGGAGAGGAAGGGAGAAACGAATGGCTCTGCCCTCGAATAGAACATTCCAGGCTATTCTCTTTCCCACATGCAGTTTGATTTTGCATTTTGTTCCTATGCTCACAGAATGTTCTCTATCTGTCAGCAACAATAAGGGAGAGCCTTTTCATGGAAACAGACCACTGAATCTGTTTTAGTGACTGCGGCTGACAGTCTGTGTGTAACTGAAAGAATGGGAGGCATAAGAAGAAACCTAAGCACACTCACATCTGGGGCAGGTATTTTCAAAACTGGAGGTTGGTATTGAGACAGTAAGAGGAGTTGTTTTGAAATGCCCACCTCATCTCTCTCTTCCACTCAGTTTCTGCTAAACACTAATGTAAACTTATTACGAGTAATAAATTTGTCATTTCCCATAGTTGCAGACTTTATTCATTCTTTCATGCTGCTTAAGAATAAGATCCAGTGGCTTTTTGTTTGTTTCTTTTGCCTTTTGTTTAATGATCTAAGAAATTGTGATTGCTACTATGATGCTGCTTTGATTTCGGGTTTCTGTGTTTAGATTTTGGATATTAAAAATGAAGGATCATAAAGATCAGCTTTCTGCCAAGAATAAAACAGGAGCCTCATATTGCTGAGCAAACTTCTATGACTTCTGAAGGGACTATTTCTTGATCTGCAAAGCTTCTAACCTGTGGTTTACATTCTGTTTATGGTACCAGAAAGAATAGGTCTCCCCTGAGCCCGATGACAGTATTATCATTTAGATAACAAACAAGGCATGAAATATCCTGTCACAAAACTTAACACCCCAAAATGAGGATAAAAAACTCCTCACCTTTGGTATAGTCAAAGGTCACTGTATTAAATCTTGTCATATGTCCAGTATCTGGATTCATGACCTACAGGTTGCTTGTTGCTCCCAAGGACCACTGTGTTTGGTCCAGAACTGCAGAGAAATAGTTGGATCTGGTGAATTCATGTGAATGTTGAAATAGTAGCTTTACTGATAAAAAAAAATTCCCAGCAGTTCCCAGAGAATTATCTACTTGATCTTTGAGTTGAAAGTACCTGGTGGATGATGTCCAGCAGACAATTGTAAAATTTGGTCTGGAGTTCAGGAGGGAAGTCAGGGCCAGAGATCCATTTGCAATTGATCAGGATGGTGGTACAGACAGAGTGACCCTTCTCGAAACATAAATCTCATTTCTGTCCTTTCACTTCCTAAGTCATTTTAACAATTACATGGACTGCTAGGGGGAAAAAGACTTATATCCTTAACATGACTGGCAAGGCACCATGATCTGATTCCGTCTAGGTCTCTAGCTTCCCCCTGAGGTTCATTCTCCCTCAGCCTCAGGCTCTGTATTTCAGTTCTCAGAGAAATATGAGAGGCTCCCTTCCATCTCAGCTACCTCAGCTCAGGATGTACCACTCAGCTTACATATACGTCTGTCCATGATTATGTGCACATACCAGTACCCACATGTGCAATTGTGATCACATGCACACACACCTTGTACACATGTGCACACTTAGATGTGCATGAATTCACATATATTAATATGTATACACTATGGACACACACTGATGCCCCTGTACACACATAAACACATATGAATGTACATACACATACACACATGTATACCTTACATCTTATCAATTCTAGCTCATCCCACAAATGTTCAGCTGAAATATCTTTTAATTAGGAAAGTCTTCCATGATCTCACACAAGAACAGGTTCTCTTTTTCTTTTATGTCATTGCACATACTGAGTTGCGATAGATAATTTGTACTCTAATATTTCCTCCATTCTAGGAAATTCCATGGCAGCAGAAGCTATCTATACATTTCTCTAGCCTCTAAGCATACTACCTGGCATGAATGGGTGATAGGATTTACTGTGGGTATACATGGATGGATGGGTGGATGGATGGATGGAGAGATGATAGTTGGATGAATGGATGGATAGGATTATGAGTATAGATAATATGCACCAAGTGAATATAAGGTAAAAAACAGGCAAGACTCAGGAGTATTCTCCCCACTCCATAATGAACTTCCAAACCACTTACTCTATTCTTTAATAAGGATTACTGCTTTGGTAAACTTGGATGTCTTTTCTTTCAAACTTCTTGACCTCTAAGAAGATACAGTTTTCTATTTATGGAAAATACAGAAAAAAAACTAGGCAGCCCTTTCTATTAGTGTCTGAAATACCTCATTAGTTGACACCAGTGTTGGAATAATTGACTTCTCATTAAGACTTCTCATTAGAAGGTTATTTTTCCCTTCTACCTTCTGGCATGGAATTCAGACCATTTAACTTATCATCCCTTTCCTATGTAATCCTTACAGGAAATTCACCTTCTCCCTAGTTATTATATCCTACTTTTGGGGGTGTTTGTAAAATCTTTAATCTTATGATAGGTTTTTATTTTTTTTCTTGGGTAAGTCTTCAGCAATTGATCTATCCAGCATTTCAAAGCCATGTGTTAGGGGAATGAGGGATCCTTTCATTAAGACTTTATTTGCCAGAATTTATTCATTGCATGGAACATTTCAACCATTTTCATGGTGTTTCATGGTGAGGCCCAGTTTCTAATTTAGCCTGATTATATTGAGATTAAAATAGTGGTTTAATTCTTGTATAAGGCATATATTTTTGCCTGTGACCATAGGACCTATTATGTAATCCTAGGCAGCCTTAGTTCTCAGGTATGTCCTTTTAATTACAGGAAAACTGGGTGAAATGAGTGACTTGATCATGGCACAGATATGCTACCACCAAAAGAACAATCCAGAGTCAGATCAGTAACATCCCTTTCATTTATGAACATCATTTTAAGTCTTGTTTACAAGTATTATCTGTACAAACCATCTCCAACCAAAGAAAGAACTTATTTAGTCAAAGATGAGTTGCCTACCTTTCCATAAAAATATCTTATAGAAAGCTCTCTAAACAAGAGAATAGGATGTTTCAGATGAATTCTTGTTTCAGATGAAGATCTTGTTTTTATGTGATACCTGTTTTAAAGTAAGAGATATCATGAGATATCTGGCATGAGAATGGCCATATATTCATACTTCAGAAAAGTCTCCCAATACATACTATATATTTTCTTGGAGTGCCAGAGTGATTTTTCATTTCATTCTCCTGGTTCCAGAATTCCACACAGTTGATAAAGTTGTTTCTGAATAGGCTTCTTTGTTTCCATCCTCTTTCCTAAGTAACTCTCCAGGCCTTCCCACCCCAAATTCTTACCCAGTCTCAGGCAGAGCTAGACAATCATAGACTTCTTTTAAGTATGGAAAAAAAGAGAAGATTGCTAAAGAGCTAAAAGTAATTAAAGAGTGAACAGAAAAGACTCCGTCAGAGAAACAATGGAGGGATATTAGTTTCCATTTATAACTGGCTCCAGAGGAAAGATCAAAAACCAGAGGCAGGTCCACAATGGGAAGAAGAAGGGTGTATGTTCATTTTTTCCCCAATTTTTTTTCTTCTTCTTCTTCTTCTCCTTCTTTTTCTCCTTCTCCTCCTCCTCCTCCTCCTCCTCCTCCTCCTCCTCCTCCTCCTCCTCCTTCTTCTTCTTCTTCTTCTTCTTCTTCTTCTTCTTCTTCTTCTATTATTATTATTATTATTATTATTATTATTATTATTATTGCCTTGTCTCTTTCTAGACTATTGGGGTTTTTTGTTTGGTTGCTTGGTTTTTGTTTTTTTGTTAATCTTCATCTGAGGATATTTATTTCCATTGAATTTTATGGAGAGAGAGAGAGAGAGTGGAAGGGAGGAGAGACAGAGAGAAAGACATATTGATTGGTTGCCTTCTGCACACGCCACAACTGGAACCAGGGATGGAGCCTGCAACTCAGGTATGTGCTCTTAACGGAATTGAACCCACAACCCTTCAGTCCACTGGCCAACACTCTAACCACTGAGATAAACTAGCTAGGGCTCTAGCCTATTGAGATTTAAGCTCCTGATAACAAGAGTTGTTCTGTCTTTATCATCACTATATACCCAATAATTAATACATGATAGGCACTATATAAGTATTTGGAAACAGACTGTTCTCTCTATAGTTTTAATCATTTTGAATTAGCCTCCCCATTTTCTGATCTGCAGACTCCTTTCTTCCCTTTCAATATGGCATCATAGACCTCCTTTTTCTGTGGCCACAAGGCTAGTAAATTTCAGATCTGTTACCTCTAGATAGGCACCAGAGGATGACATGATATCATAGTTCATCATCTTCTAGCCCAGTGGCCATGGACAACTGCAGCTTGTGGGGTTAGGAGAGACATAAGATGCAGTTGTCCATGGCCACTGGGGTGGAAAAGTTGGAACCTATTTGGTGAGTGTCAATATTATCTTGGGAATATCTCTTCGTTTTAATGGACTGGAAGAGAATAAGCCAGAAGAACTGCTTATACCCAGGCCCAGATTATACAAATGTATTTTCTTTCTCTCTTTTTATTAATTCCTATAGGAAGATACCAGATAGAGGTTTTGCATTTCTGATAAATAAAAAAGTTAAATACATAAGAAAAATGTGCTAAAAAATGAGCAAAAAAGAAAAAAATCAAACTAATTTTAAAAAGTAGTACATTTTTATTTCATCTTGCCACATGATTGATTTACCTTCCATGTCTCTGAATACATTCTATAATTAAAGCAAACTTTACAATATTTAATACCTTTGTCGAATTTCCATTAAATTTGGTAATTTTATGAAATTTACCATAATGGAGTATATGTGGCAATTTATTTTAAAGACCATTCTTTTACTAAAGAGAGTTGAAAGGCTTATAAAATTCACCTAATAGAATCTCCTTATGCAGAATAACCAGGGGGATCAGGAGAAGGCATATAGGAATAAGTTCTTATCAGTGACTTAAATTAGTTAATGTAGTGTATTTTTATATCTGTTCACAAGTCCAAAAGACTTAATTATGTAGCTTGTGATAAAAAGTATAGATGGATAGGTAGAGATAGAAATAGTTTAGATAGATAGATAGATAGATAGATAGATAGATAGATAGATAGATATACATTGATTGTTTCCTTATGTAGATACAAGAGGCCTGGTGCATTAAATTTGTGCATGAGGCAGGGGTGGGGGGCCCCTCAGTTCAGCCTGCACCCTCTCTAATCCGGGACCCCTCAGGGAATGTCCTACTGCCAGTTTGTGCCCACACTTTTAACAGATGACAACTCCATTGTTGTTTCTTTCTTTTCATGCTTAAACCCATTTGAATTAGTAGGTATTCAAAGTGTGTATACATTTTGGGGGGACACCCTGCATATCTCTAGTCAGTGGTGAAAGGAACCAATGGCGGATTTGGAACCCCCAGACAGGGAACCTCACTCACTTCCCACATGTCTCCCCACTCCACTTTCCACCTTCGCGGGCAGCGGGAGAATCAATGTTTTCTCTCATTAACTTGGAAAAGCACATCCTGTCATCTGCTGCCCAGCAGGAGTGCGCTAGGCCCCAAGTGAACGAGGCTCAGTCAGGGCAGCCTTCGCTCATGGGTGCCAGCACCCAAAGTTCCTCCTCTGCCATCGCCCCAACTATCCCACCGTTTCACTGAGAGGAAGGAGCTCCTCACCTCCTCTGGGTTCCCTATCTTGAATGCTGACTGAGGGCACCTCAGCAATGGCCACCCGTGCCCATCAGGTGTGTCTCTCTGCACCTGCTCCTGCCTTAGTACCTGCATTAGCCCCACAGAGGTGATCTTGTCATTGCACTGGCCTCCACGGGAACAGGGCATCACCACTCTGCCCTCTCACTGTCATCTCACAGGCGCCCACCCCCAGCACCCAGAACACCCAGACACTCTCCAAAGGATGTGAGTGTGCCGGCAGGGATGTGCACACATCCTGTGGGGGATATAGGCATGCTGGGGTTGATGGAAGTGTGGAGGAGGGGTGGGGCGGAGAGGGGAACTTGCATGCACCATGGTCCAGGACTGTTGCAGGCATGCCTGGGTGACAGCGCACTGGGGGACGTTTGCACACCAGGTGGGGAGAAGAGGATGCATGCACTGGAGGCTTGTTGCTGTGCAGATCAGAAAACCCCCATGGCATGGCCAGGAGGATGTCAATCTGGCCCACCATGGTGGTTGTCCCTGCGATCATGCACTTTCTGGGCCAGGAGGTGGGACTTGCACAGCCACTCCTCGGCACTGATGGCTTGCAGGCGCTACTTCAGCTAGGCCCACAGGCTCCACTTGGTGCATTCACGGCCACTGCTGCCGCCATATGGGGAGTACAGGCCGCCCTCTGCCCAGAGGCTCTCCGTGGCCCACAGGCTCTCTGCACACGCTGCCCACAGGCTTGGAGCAGCCAGGGCAGGGCAGGACACCTGCCTTCATTGCCTTGGTGACAAAGCCAGGTGTCCCGCACCTCAGCAGCTGGCTGGGGCATGCAGGAAGCCAAGCATCCCACTTGAAGGAAGCCAAGCACCCCACCCGCTCCGGCCAGTTCTGTGGGTCTGGCCGGCACTGCCATCTTTGTGGCTATGGGCACTACCATCTTTGTTGTGGAGTGATGGTTAATTTGCATATTACCCTTTTATTAGTATAGATTGGTAGTGAAATAACAGTATGCAGACATGAATATAAAGGAGACTGGTGAACCTTGTATTCCATGACTGACTCTGATATTAATAGCTTATATTACTCTGCCAATTTAACAGGTCTCCTCGGCTCAAGGACTGGAAAGATTATTTAATACAATGTTCTTATTTCACTGATGAGGGCACTAAGGGCCACAGCAAGCAGAGAACAAAGTACACCTACTTCCTAAAGCTCACGTGAACATGATTCCCAATGCCAACCAGCCATAGAGGGCATTCATTCATCCTTGCAACTCATACTTTTTTCATTTACCACAAGTTTTTTGAGGGTCTTATTGGGATAGGCACTATGCTAGTCATTGGAGATTTAGAGGTGAACGGCCAACCATGCCCCTGACATCACGGAACATACATTCTACAGATAGAGTCTGACAATATATAAGTACACAAATATGCAGTTAAAATAATTATGAACTGGCACTGCAATGGAAATTAACAGGAGGATGTGATAGATAACTGGCTTTGAGGAAGAATATATAGTGTTGTCTTTTAGAGAACAGTGACATTGAGACATGAAGGCTGAGAAGTGGCCAGCCATGTGATGAGTATATGGCCTTTGAGAGGGATGAGTGCCCTGTAGAGAGTAAGGGGCCAGTGGCTAGAGCACAGTGAGCAAGAAGGAGAGAAGTGAAATTGGCGAGGCAGATGGTCAAGCTTGAAGGCCATGGTAACCATTGAGGTGTAATTTATAAATCCAAGAGCAAACATTGAGAATGTCATAAACTGTTTATATTTTGAAAAGTTATTCTAGCTTCTTTACGGAAAATGGATTGTAGGAGATGGGGACAGATAAGAGGAAAAATTACTTTGGAGGCATTTAGGAGAAAGATTGGAGAAAAGTGGATGTGTTGAAAGTATATTTTTGGGATAGTGCTTAGCATGGCTCATGGATAGGGAGCTAGGCGGAGACTAAGAAGACTATGGTGGTGTTTATGAGATAGGGATAGGAACTGAAATATGTTTTATTAGACTGGAATTTATAAGCTATTTGACTTGAATTATCTAATCCGAACAAAAAATATATTGTTTCACCTGGAGTCAAATATATTTTATTTTGGTCAGGACCAATATGAATGTGCCAGAGGAAATCATAAATGTGGATGATATCTTTTCCAATATCACAAACAATGCAATACTTTTCATAATGGTTGAAGGCCATCTTGGTAACTATGTTAGGGGGTAGAATTTGTATATATGGAAATGATAGTAGGTTACATGTCACTGTATTATGAGTGTGTGTGTGTGTGTGTGTGTGTCCATGTGTGTAGTAGCATGTATGAGAACAGGATATCCCTATGAGCTTATAAAAAGTGAATGCCCTTAGGTTAGCTGACAATTTAAGGTAGACCTATATTTCAAGGTTAATCTTTCTAAAACTCTAATCATTTTTCCCATACCATTTTCAAGAGCACTACTTTTTGTGAAATGTCATTGAATTACAGACTGATTCTCTTTTGCCTAGAATGACAGCAGTCTGTTATGCATTCATCATCAGTAAACATTTTGGGAACCTCACAAATATATTCATCTCTACTGGTCTACTTTGCTACCAGACAGATATAGTAAAACACTCAGTAGAAAACCATATATTAGCCAGATATGTAGAACATCAAACTGAAAGGTTATGTAACAGCTATGAAGGGCACCATTGCTCTGATAGTTCTAAATGTTAAGGAGGTCTGTCTGAAACAGAAAACTTAAAATAAAAAGTAATACATAGCAATCTTCAGCTGTCCACATCCATGATAAACACATTTCAGTGCAGCAAATGTTTTTGAATGGCACCGAAATGGATAAATTTTTCCCTATAATGAATGTCTTTTTCTGGCTTAATGCAGTATAATAATGCACATATACTCTAAAATCACTCAAAGGGGGGAAAAACCTTTTATTTTCTCCTTTGGGTAAGAAGAGGTACTTTGTGGTGTAGGACAGGCGGAGAAATGGGAGAATTATGGTGTGTACCCTGCTGTGCAAGAACTAGGAGAACACTTGAAGAGAACTAATGTAGAGGCATCATTATTGGGGTAAATTAAAACTCTAAATCTCTTATGGTTTTGATATTGGTGCTTGTTCCCCTGTATTCACTCTTGAAAATAAGCTACTGGGTGGAATGGACGGCATGATGATGCTCTTCAGGTAGAGCTTAGTATTTCAGTGTCCAATGACATTTATTTTTTACATAATACTCAATAAATAGCACATTGATTTTAATGGACTGCTCCCTGTTGGTTGCTTATTTCTTGTGGGGAGCCAGCATGGCCATGGCATACTCAGCCCCAGGGCACCTTATGTGCCATGCCAGCTCAGCCTGGTTCAGTGACCCTGAGTGGGGGGGGGGGTGAAAGGATTGAGAAAAGACAAGAGAATGAAAGCTGGGTCTCGGTGGGACGCTGCTCCCTGATGAGGAGACAGCGCCAGCGCACACAAGCCGTGTCTTTATTTTATAGCATATGCCATGAGGCAAAGTAGGGGCGTGATCAAGTTGTTTACAGCATTCTCATGAGTTCCAACTCTACTCAACTACATGCACCCGAACTCTATCACAAGGCACATGGGGCCATGTGTTTGGACCATAGGTTCAAGCTTACAACCACAGCCATTGGCTATAATTGTGCTGGGAGGGCCCTGCCCTCCAGCTGGGACTTGCATGTGGCAATGAGAGGACCCTGTCCTTTCATTAGTCCAAGGCTTGGACCTGGCCAAAACACTGCAGCCGCGCCCCACAATTTCTGTTGTTTATTAACAATGGCATGGACTGGGTTGTGGCATCACCTGAGTATCGTAGCATGTCTGTGCATTGGCACATTTAAACTGGTGTGGGGTTGCCCTGACCAGTTTGGCTCAGTGGATAGAGCGTCAACCTGCGGACTGAAGGGTCCCAGGTTCGATTCCAGTCAAGGGCATGTACCTTGGTTGTGGGCATATCCCCAGTGGGGGTTGTGCAGGAGGCAGCTGATCGATGTTTCTCTCTCATCGATGTTTCTGACTCTCTATCCCTCTCCCTTCCTCTCTGTAAAAAATCAATAAAATATATTTTAAAAAAATAAATAAAATAAACTGGTGTGGGGTTGCCATTAAGTTTGTAGCTTCAAAAAATCAGCCATGAGATAGTGATTCATCAACCAAACTTACAATAACTAGATAATTATGTATCTTTCTGAGCTATTTCTTTCTTTATGTTTGTTCTATAAGCTAAGGTTTGGGAGTAATTTTCTCCAGATGCCTGGGGGAATTAAGGGAAATGTGTTCAGCAAAAACAGAAAGGTTTAGAATCTTGGCAAAGAGTAAGTCAGGATCAGATTGTTGGCAGAGTCCTCTGTTCAATGTCATGTGTGAAAGAAATGACCATGTGAATAGTTTTCCCCAAACTTGTGGGGATGTAGCCACTCCTTGTTCTATCTGTGATAAGGTCTCACTGTTAGAGACCTGCCTAGATTTGTTAAGAATTTCTTTCTCTGTCCATCATTCCCTCTCTCCTTTCCACAAACATATTTTTCAGGTGACCATTTTAGCAATTGTCCAGTGGTTCTCAACCTTCTGGCCCTTTAAATACAGTTCTTCATGTTGTGACCCAACCATAAAATTATTTTCGTTGCTACTTCATAACTGTAATGTTGCTACTGTTATGAATCGTCATGTAAATATCTGATATGCAGGATAGTCTTAGGTGACCCCTGTGAAAGGGTCGTTCGACCGCCAAAGGGGTCTCGACCCACAGGTTGAGAACCGCTAGCCTCATTTTCCTCTTAGATGTATTTGAAAATATCAACTGGTTACATAAGAGTTAACTTGACCTTGAAAGTAGCATTGGCCCACATCCCCAGTGCCTATAAAAAAGCATGCTAGGCCCAATCTCTATGAGTCTATAGTTTCCTATAAAATATAAGATGTGAAAGGCTTTTGAAAATCAGGCAGCATGGCTAATAAGATGTATAAAATAAAAATGTTCTACCCTTCTTTCATTTTGGTATTATGGTTATGGATAGTAGACTCAAAGAATATTGTACTTGTAGTAGAAAATTACTTGTATATGGTTCCATTATTCCAATTTACCCAGCTTTGTCGAAGTTAGAAAATAAATTTATGGAAAATACCAATAAATATGAAAATAGGCATTTTCATGACACAAACATAGGAAAAGATAAAGATACTTTGAAAGTTGTAAGAGGATTAAAAACTGCAAATACAAAGCTGCAAACAACATGTGGGAGATAGTTCATGTGAACCAAGGGTGTGGATTCACTTTCAACTAGGATTGTCCTCTGCCCTCTAGATCCACCCTTGAATCATCTAAATGATTTCATTGATAACACTGTGTTCAGAATGAACTTAACTGTCTCCCACCAGCTAGAATGTAAGTTTAATGAGGGCACCACTGTCATTTTTTGTTTTCTTTATTCACTGATTTGTTCCAATGTAGATTTTTCATTCTTTAATAATTGATCCATTTCAAATACTTTGAATGGTGCATAGCATATAGGGGGAACCTAATAAATATTTGTTAAGTGGATGAGTGACTTAGATACTTGTTTGTTTTTTATTACAAGAGGTAGTTTATGGCATTGAATTAAGGTCAACTTCCTGGTTTTGATCACTGTTCTATGGTAATGTAAGATGTTACCATAGGGGAAGGTGAATGAGGGGTATCTGAGAACTCTCTTTATTATTTTTATAACCCTGTGAATTGGAAATTATCTTAAAAATGATGTAGGAAATTAATAATGGAGGAGGAAGAAAGAAGTAGGGATATGAAAGGATGAGAACCATTAACTCTGGAGCAGTGCACAGACAAGTATGGGCAAAGGGGCAGGAAACAACTGATGTGAATGCAATAATTTGCCTCTGAAGACCAGAATAGAATTTGGCTGCTATCTAACTTTTCTTAAAAACATAAAAAAATATTCAATTGCAATCTTGAGTACTCACTGTCCTCCATGAGATGCCATCAGTTCTATCTTTGCTTATGACTCTTTTTCCTTCCTTCTCGTGGTCTCTGGTACCCATTGCTCACCTCCCTGAATTCTAGACCTAAACCTTCCTGCTTAAAGTTGTATTAACAAGTGTTAAGATACTAGAACTTAACTGTGTAATTTTTTGTATATTCGAAGTCTGAAAAGAAAATTACAAAACAGGAGAGCTTTGGAAAGAAAAAATGGGCAACCATTAGAATCATTTTGTGAAGGAAATACATCCTTACAAGTTAATCTATGCTCAGTGTTCTCAACAGCCTACTCTCCATAATGGAGAAGGAGGAGCCCAGTGTGTGCATGACTAAGTTATCTACTCAAAACTTTCAAAGCTGGAATCCAAGAGAAGTTAGCATCCATTTTAAGCAATAGCCATGAAACCTAATATAGTCTACTTCTGAGTGATCATTCCATTATGGTATTTTATCATTTTATTATTTAAAAATACGCTGAGTAAATAGAAATGACTAAAATATCAACAGATTTTTTCTTCCTACGCATAATCATTAATCTTAAATGTTCCAAGAGAAGATGCTGAAAAGTAACCCTTCACAGAACTACTGCTTCTTTTTGGAGCTGTCAGCCCCTTGTCTCCCCCGCCCCCTTTCTTCCTTTTATTTTATCTTGTCACCTTGCAGTTATGAGTAATCAAGCACGTAGGAGTGGACTGGTAGGAGAAGACGAGAAGGATGCATTTTGCATACAGTTGTACATCAGCCTAGAAGCCTGACTGGCAGCAATATTGTGGACAATGGATCTTTCAAACAAATGGACTGTTGTCTGTTCCTTCCTTCTGTAATTTTTGGCAGAGTGTCTGTATTTTTGAAACTTTAAATGAATAAACTAGGACATGATATTAATGTAAGGAACTGGCATCTTTGTTGACTTAACCAACAGGCAATGTGTACATAGAAAAGCAAAATAAGCACTTTCAGAAGTGTTGTCTGCATGTGTCTCAGTTTTTGCAGTTTAAGCAATAGACATGGCAATACCCTGGAACAAGCCAGGCTAGTCTCTGGACTCTGTAGAGTTTGGTTTCTGAATAAAGATATTCTATTGGTCATAAGTGAATGAAATATGATCAATTGCATGTAGCATTCACATCTGTTAGCATATGGATCAAATACAGACCAAAACACACAGTGATAGAGTTAAAAGTAAATTTCTTGAGCTGAAATGTCATAGGATTTATAGCCAAACTAGGTGAACTCTCTTTTTAGTAGAAAGGCAATGATGGAAAACATTAGGCAAAAGTTAGAGTTGAAACCTAGCCACTTTGGCTCACTGATTAGAGCATCAGGTTCCAGGTTCGATTTTGGTAAAGGACATGTACATTGGTTTCAGGCTCAATACCTGGTCCCAGTCGAGGTGCATGCAGGAGGCAACCAATTGATGTGTCTCTCTCACATGATTTTTTTCTCTCTCTCTGTCTCTCCCTCTCCCTTCCACTCTCTAAAAATCAATGGATAAAATATCCTCAGGTGAGTATTAACAAAACAAAAGAGTTAGAATTGAGATGAAAACCGCCTTCCTGGAAAGACTAAGCCTTGTAACATGAAGTACAACCAAGTGATAAAATGAATTGTTCCTAGTAGACTAGGGTTTCCCAACTTCAGTACCAGTGACATATTATGTCAAACAATGTGTTGTTGTGAGAGCTGTTTTGTGCATTGTAGAATGTTTAACAGCATTCTTGACCTGTACCCATGAGATATCAGCAGTGCCCCTCCACTTGTAAAAAAAAATGTCTCCAGACATTTCCAGATGTCCTCTGGGGAGGAGGAGGAAAGCAAAGATCACCCCTGGATTGAGAATCATTTCATGGCCCATATTGTTCAGAAGGAAGTTCTACACTCCTAGAAAAATCATTTACTATTTGTACCAAATCCATAAGTAGTGTACTAGGGCAGTCTTACTGGGGGCCTCATTGGACCTTTTGAATGTCTCGGCCATATGAGCAAGAATGGCCAGATGCCCTGAAAAACACCATTGCTCCATAATTAACCCCTCTAGGCCTCCTGTCTTCTTTCTCTAATTCTTCATTGACTTCTTTGCCCTGACCATGGAATTGCTTGTCTCCTTTACCCTAGAACAAATCAAAATGTATCTTGACAATGAAAAATTTTTAAAATACTGTATTTTCTCTCATCATGACTAATTTCTTAGAAAAATAGTCTGCAGTGCTAGGCTCACTCCCCACTTTCTGGAACACATCCTGATTTGCCTCTTTTTCCTGTGTAACTACAAAAAGTGCCCCCCCTACATGCTACAGTTTAATGTCCAAATGTTCACATTGGCCTGACTTTTCCTAAAGTCAGCTTTTTTTAACTTCCATGCAACTTCGAATAATCTTTATCCATGGTTCTTGGCATTATTGTATGTCAGACTCAATGGAGCTCTGGTTAAAACATTGATTTCTGGGCTCCACACCCAGAGTCCTCAATTAAGTAGGCTCTGGGCCTGAGAATAGGTACTTCTCACAAGTTCCCGGGTGATGCCCATGCTGCTGGTCTGGGGATCACAATTCAGAAGCTGTGTCTTGATTATTCAATTCTTAAATGCTTCGGTTTAGCTTTCATGAGATTATCATTTTCTGGTATTGGCTGCCTTTGACATTTTTGGTCACATTTTCTAGTTCCTTCTACCCCTCAGTGGTTCTCAACCAGGGTGATTTTTCCCTTCCCCCAGAGGACATTTGGCAATGTCTGGAGATGTTTTTGATTATCACATATAATACAGTGGAGGGGCAAGAGAGTACCTGCTGCTATTGGTACCCAGTGGATAGAGGACGGGGAACCTGCTAAAGCATCCTACAATACACAGCTCCCCACAACCAAGAACTTATCCATCTCAAAATGTAAATAGCCTAGAATATGAAATGCTGTTCTCAATGCAGGCCTTCTCCAGACAGAATGATCCTCTTCTCTTCAGGTTCTCTCTCTCTCTCTCTCTCTCTCTCTCTCTCTCTCTCTCTCTCTCTCTCCCTCTCCCTCTCCCTCTCCCCCTCCCTCTCTCTCTCTCATCAATTTCAAACACACTCAGAACATTAAATCAAACCTCATTGGAAATGACTCCCAATAGTATATCATTCATTCTGGCATTACTCCTGAATCCCAGCCTAGAGCCACCAGTATCTTAAGTTTACTTTGCTCAAACTAAACCAATCCTTATAGTGAGAGACTTCTTTATTTTGGCTAGTGGTAATTATCATTTGATAATTCACTGTGGGAAAAATATTTGGTCTTATATTTTTCTAATCCTTCTTCCTTCCCTTTATAATCAAGTGTACATTATTAGTATGCCTATACCCCTTTGGACATTCGTAACTTGTACAAAAGCTAAAAGGTGATACTTTTAAGGAGGGATGTATAAAATCAAAGGTGTGCTTCAGAAATATTCCTCTGGCAGCATTGCAAGGCATTCACAGATCTCCAGGAAAATGGGAAGAGACACTCTCCATCCTGTATGAGACTGGCTATAATTTGATTGGCCAGGGAGAAATATGTTTTCCCTAGGAAAACCAAAATTATCTGCCTGTCTAGAACTTAGTCCAATATCACTTGGAAAAACATTCTATTCTAGTCTGATGTGTTGTGCTTTAGACAAAGAAATCATCTGAGAATATTATCTTCTCACAAACATGGTACGTATTTTCATTAGGTTTGCTTTACAGGAAGCCACCATGTTTTATTCCTTGATAGTGTCATATATATTTTCCTGTTACTAGTACAAATGGTATTAATAAGAATAGCCACCATTTATGAGCACTAATCCCTAGAGCAAGTACTTGCATATACTATGTATAGCGAGCCTATGCATAGAATATGTTTTGTGCACCTGTGGAAATTAAAGTATAGAGAGGATAAGGAATATGCTGAAGGTCATATACCGGTAGATCATAACAGGTAGAATTAGGGTCTGAAGGCATGCTGTCCAGCAATTGAACCGGTGCTTTTCCAATAGCAAAAAGTATAGTTATATAGTTGCTATGGGGATGTGTTTCTCAGAATCTGGGCTTTGTGAGGAACCAGACCCATGTTCTTCAGAATCTAGGACCTATTTGGAGAGGAAAGGCCATCCAACTCAGCCATGGTGCTCCCAGAGACTGCGGCAGGTAGTACTCCACCTATGAGAGAGGCAGGCAGCTGGCTAATGGAAGGAGACACAGAGGAGAGCTTTTCTCTTCGAGAGCTCATTACAGAGACATCTGTAGACCTCTCTCTCCTGCATCCCCTTTCTCTTTCACAGCCTCCATTTCTAGGCCATAATGGATGCAAAATTACTGCAGCATTTTGTTCTGCCAGGCTGACCCCATTACGTGCACCACAGTTGTGAAGTGCTGGCTTGGTTACTGTTTGCATGTTCAAGATTCCTGTGAGGCAGGAAGTATGAGGCTTGGCCACAGGTCCAGAGGGAATGGCTGCTTCATCTTAAAAACTAGGGCACTTGCCTCCTTTCTGGAGTGGACATTGTTTCCATCACTGATACTGATGGGAGAGTCTCTACTCGTGTCCCCATAAAAAATGTTTTTCTGGTGTGTGAAGGGTCTTCAAATGAAGTGTCAGGACATAGATGCCAGGAAGTCATCATTTCACAGGCAGTGGTTGGGGCATTTGGGGGAGACTTTCATTTTCAATTTAACATCCTTTTGTCTTTATAATGTTTTGTGAAGACCCAGTCAAAGATATACCAGGATGGAAATATAATGGTTCTTGATGATAATCCTTACTGGAGAACATGAACAAATTGTTTTTGGTAATAATTTATACACCTTTATCTACTGGAAGATTCTGATATTTTTTTAAAAAAATACTTTTATTGATTTCAGAGAGAAAGGGAGAGGCAGAGAGGGTTAGAAACATCAATAATGAGAGAGGATCATTGATCACTGCCCCCTGCATGCCCCACACTGGGGATCAAGCCCACAACCCAGACATGTGCCCTGACCTGGAATTGAACCATGACCTCTTGGTTCATAGGTCAATGCTCAACCACTGAGCAACACTGGCCAGGCTAGAAGATTCTGATATTCATTTGGTCCAAAAATTGTGTATTTACTTTGTATTAGGTACCTTTCTAAGCAGTGGAGATATATTAAGGAGCAAGAGTTTATATTCTAGTAATTTTTGTCAGAAAGTAGCCACATATGTTTCTAAATATGCCCGTTCTCCTATATGTGCATATGTGTATGTATGTGTGTATATACACATACTCATATGGATCATATCCCATATATCATTTATAGATTTCTTATATATTCTGTACTTTATCCTATATTTCTCACCATTATTTCACATATTTCATAAAAGACCTCAATACATAATTTTTATTTTTTGCCTGTGGTAGTCTACATAGGGCAGGGGAGAGAGAAGACTTAGATGGAAATAAAGTAACCACAGAGAGGTACAGAGTATCTTTCCTTTTAATGTAATTTTAAATATAAGGAGTGATATTGGTCATCAGAACATATTGATATTTTACTACTAAGCTGGTAAAAAGAACCTTGGACACATCATCATGTTCTGGGTCCTAGGTACTTCCAAAGAAATGACTATTAGCTGTCCCTAAAGGATGTTATCATGTTCCCTGAAATCATAGGCTTTCTTTTTTGAGGTGTACTCCCCAAAACTGTTTGTAGCACTAAATATTGAGCTACCATTTTTAAAGTTACACAGACAGACCAGAGATCCAGGTAGTGGGTGAGTAGGGGCAGGGAAGGACTAGTGGCAAAAAAAAAAGTGTTTTAGGTCTTGGGCAGCACTTCTGTTCTGTCTCTTCCAGGATTTGTCAGCATCCGACTATTAACCTGTCAGCATCAGACAGATTAAAGGAGACACTTCTTAAGGTGAGCCCTTAAGAAAAGGGAAATAAGAAAAAGTCATTGTCAGGGTTGACAGAGAAATGATCCCTCTAGGATCTAGGCTATGCCTCCAGAGAGGAATGGTTACTATCATCTGGGTGTGTAGAGGACCAGAGACATTAGGGGGTGGGTGTAGAGATGTGCAGGTATGATACAGTGAATAAAGAAAGTTCCCTCTTTGAATTTCCTTGAGCAAAGAAGCAAAACTACCAAAGATGCAGAGTACATGTTTTAGTTAAAGTAGGTGGGGATGACTGGAGCTGAGACAAAGGCATATATGCAGTGACATGGTGACTCCCATCCCCACGGGGAGCAGAAATTATCCTCAGACACCAGTAGGAAAATATACAAGAGATGACTCTTTTATTAACAAAACCATGTCCTTTAAATGTTGATATGAGACCTTCTAGAGCTCTCTCTAGAGCCCCTTCCATAAGGCTACCAGCAATCTTAAGTTAGTGGCCAGCCCATTACCCTGGTCCTTGTAGTGAGGGCCCGGACCACATATAATAAAGCCTCTAGTCCCCCCACCATAGACCAAAACATACCTGGATTATGCTAAACTGTTGAGATTGTGGGCTTTTTTGTTGCAGCAGGTTAGCTTAGTCTGTTATAATGAATGCGTTTGGTTAGATATAAGTGTAAGGCATATCTATTTCCTTAATTAACAGAGGCAGAGCTTACACCAAGTTATAAAGCTCTTCTCACAACCCAAATTACCACCCTATTGTACCCACAGCCTTATCCATGGGGTGCAATTTTCTTTAAGGACATTTTGTTTGTTAGACACAAGACTACCTTTAAAAATGCAATCCTAATAGGTATAAGACAAAATGGATATATTAGTGGATGCCTTAATATCCAAGGGTCTTTCATGCACAGAGAAGAACAGTTATTATTATCTATAATTTATTTAAATGCTTCATTTATTTAAATTATATATCTAAAAAGCCAAACTTTGAAAACTAAATGTTCTCTATAAGATGATTAATTCCTCTTAAAATTTCAATTCCATATTTTGTATATTTTATAACATTTCAAATATCTTAAAGTACACGTCTTTTGCACTTAAACTACTGCTCTTAAACTTACATCTGTAGTAAATCATGAGTTTGATTATCTTATCATTATTTCCATACTTACTTTTTTATATTTTCTAGGATTATACATTAATACCCAACTAATGTATTAAATAGTAGTTGCTTCTCAAGGCGAATCAGATCTGAGCTGCTGGTCAGCAGGCTGAGGTTATTTATTTATTTTTTGTTACCATTACATTCATTTGTCATTTAAAGACATAACTGCCTTCACAAAAGTCTAAATATTTTTTGCAACTTGTCTCTCTCCAAAAATATTTTTAAGAGTTACACTTGGTGACATTATATGAACCATGTTTATTATTAGACATTGTTCTTTATTTAGCATTATTAAAAACATATATTCTTATAAACACCTTATTAAAAGTTGAGAGCCATCTGTCAGTTTCATCTCCCAAGAGATGAGGGTGAATCCAGGTAATTATTTCTTTTTAGCTTGTTAGATTAATGTGCCATCCTGGACTACACTGGCGAGTCCTTTTCTACTGAATCCCAGAGCTGACCAGCCTTATCTACTCTTAGTAGCATCCTTCTTTTATTTTTTTCAAGATTGTTTGATGTGTTGCCTGTTACTTTTATTCACCACTCTCTACTTACCCAATAGTAACATGACCATACCAATACCTTATAAACAGGTACCTAAAAAAACCTGAAACAAAATATATGTGCACATATATTTTAGCACTCCCCTACTTATTGAAATCAATAACAATTAAATATACCTTATTATGTTCATACTTCTTTTATATTACAACTACCTGCAATATAATTTATATTAACTTTTCTGAGCATCGCTATGAACTTTCATAGCCTGAGCACGTTTTTTAATCAACAATAAAGATATTGAGCCATTTTGTTATCAATCTTATTCAGTGTTCACATTATCACCAGCTGACCAGCAGGATCTCCTTTACGTGAGCTCTTTGGCCTTTCAGAATTTTCTTTGACATTTTGGGACTCATGCTTGTGTTCTGGCAACAATAGAAGTTCTAGACTTGTGGAGATTATTTCCTGCCCCCAAACTGAAAGCAGACAGAACTGCAGAGAATCTAGCACATGTGGTGTTGATCATGTGTACAAGTGCCCCTGTTCTTGGCACTTGCAGTATTAACAAATCTGAAAAATAGACTTCTTTCTAAGGTCACAAGTTCACACTGATTCTTTTCCATGATAAGGGCATAACTTTACATAATTTGTCTTCTACTGATTGCTGACTCACACTTATGATTTCCATCCAGATGATCAGTAGACTATACATATCAGGGGATGTTTATAACAGGGGTTGGTGTAGGAACAATCAGACTATAGAAAAGCAGGTAGAGTGTGAGGTGATATTCACTAAGTATACATGTATGTCCCTGAAGAAAAACTGGAAATGATCTATCTATATTGGTTTATCCTTCTCACTATAATTTTTAATGTTTTAGTATTATCCAACTTTTCTTCTTTGAATGCATTTTATTTGGGTAATTAGAATGCAAAGATGTGACATTTTTAAAAGAATGAAAGAAATATATCCAGCAGGAAATAGTTCTACATATTGTTCAACAAATATAATGTATCTTGTATAAAAAGTATATTCATAAAAATCTCAAAAATTGTTTATTCTTTATAACTGGGTAGTATTTTGCTTTTTGTCTCCACGCCTTCCCTTTACAAAGAGGATGATTCTAGATAATCTTATTGTATCATGTTTCTGCTTCATCGCATTGCTCTCTGGGGGGAATATTAACAGTCAAAGACTTGTCACTTCAGTTCTATTCATGACCTCTCGCGTGAGCATTTTAAGTGGAACACAGTGAAGAGGATATACAATTCCAGAGGAATATGGGCTCATAGATCTTTCAGAACAATGTTAGAAGAAAAGCTTTCTTATGATTGCTATAGCAAGCAATGCTTTTAACTGCTTTATAGTCATCATTGCAGGAAAATTGTGTGCAGAAGTAAGGCACAGGACTATATTCCAAGTGGCTTTTCAAGACAGCTGAGAGAGTCTGCTCCCAGGCTTCCATCAGCCACACTGTTATGTGGGATCATGAGCCCACTGATGTGATATAAATCAAGAAAACAACATGCCTTTTTGCCGGCAAAAAGGATAGCGGTATGACTGCTTACTTACAAGGGAGGAATCATATTTGAATTTTAGAAAGAGCCTCTTAGCTCCTGGCAGGCCTTGAAATCTCTCTTGAACTGTGACAACCTCAATATTCCACAGTCAGCTATTTCTTCTTTAACTCCATTATGTCCAACAGAAATTTCATTTTCAGCATTTTCATTTTTTGTTTCTTTTTTGGCCAATTCTCTATTTTGATTTACCAGTCTTATACCATGTGACATGCATGGGTGGATCACTGGGAGACAGACTAACAGAGGAACTGAATAACAGATGCCAGACTGAGCTCTGAGGGACCCAAGTGACTGGCTGTGTGTGTCTGTCCTTTACAAGGTGATCACAGACAAACGAACGATCAGCAAAGCTTACATTTTATGCAAAGTGTACTAAGAGCATACTATACGTAATAATTGAAATTTCAACCCTGTTGTTGGGAGAATGGCACTATTAACTAAATCAGGTAACTGAAAATCATGCATATCAAAAGCATACAAATCAAAGACTACCCATATATATATACATGTGTATTTCTAGTATTTACGACTTCATAGCTTCAGCACATCTTGCCACAAACATGGTGTTCTAAGACAATTAAGATTCACTTTTATCTTCCTTGGCCAGTTTATGACACTGCGTTTTTTTCCTGCAATGTATTCTGTGTTCTGGGGACAAGCTTTTGCCCCTAATGGTTGGTGATATGCACAAGTGGTCAAGCACAAAAATAAGAAGAAAATTTCACTCAGATTGTTAATGTGAGGTTTTTCCAGGGGTGAGTGGTGTTGGCAGAGGAAACAGAATAACAAGGAGCAGACAGGGATTGAGAGGAGTTCTCAGACATTTCCAGCAAGTACCACACACATCCCTGCAGCCTGAGGGAAACTTGGCTGAAAGAAACTGGCCAGAGGCATGTTCTGACTCTGGATGACTTGTAGAGAATGGCAGCGCTATGAACAATCTACAGATATTGGGGGACTTTCCTCCTATTGGAACTATGCTATATAGTCCCATTTAATGGTGATTCCATGCACATTCTCACTTCCAGTTAGTACTAAATGGCCTATGTACATAAAAGGATTGAGAATAGCTTTTTGAAGAGAGATTTTAATCGTCTTTGGAAATATAATGAAGATAAATATGCTTGTTTTGATAGTTAAACTCAGTATTAGTATAAGATATACAGTGGGAATAGCCTTTTACTTGGGTTATGCAGTACTTAGGTTTAATTCTTAATTATTAGCTGTGTTTGATCATTCATTGATTCAATTACTTAATTTCTTACAAGTATTTACCAAGTCCTATTATATACCAGATACCACACCGGCTTTATGCAGTCAGGGTCAAATCACTTCACCTCTCAAAGTTTCTCACATGTGAGATTCTTAGACTTCTAAAATCAGTTGGAAGGGCAGTTCTCTAGTTCAAAAACATCTAGTTTTCTCATGTTTTTGTTTGAACGCTGAAAATGTCCCTAACAAATTTCATGGAAGCAATAGAAATATAATTTTCAGTGATAAAATTCACAACAAAAGAGAAAGTTAAGTATTTTTTAAATTTACTTTCAGCTTATTCTATCACCCCACCAAGTACAGAAACAATGAGTACCGTAATTTACCTTTTGCCAATTAGAGGGTAGATTTCTTATGGAAAATGCCTCTGGTCTATGCCTCTGGTCTACTCTTCTCCCTCCAGATGGGGCTATAAGTAAATGATTTTGTATGGCTTCGTGTGTGTGTGTGTGTGTGTGTGTGTGTGTGTGTGTGTGTTTGCGCGCGTGCGCTCGCGCGCGTGCCCAGGAAAGAAGTGTCCATGCTCTTTGCCCCATTATTCATCTCAATGTTTCCTGTCAAGACAGGTTTTCTAATTTTCCATTGTTTCCCCTAAATTGAATCTCTCATGTAGAGTTTAGAGCTGGTCTGTTTGCTGGGAAATAAAACAGCCATATAATCGTGCTAGACTTCACCTATTTATTCATTCCTTCCCACAACAATAGGACCTAAAATGCATCAGTATGTGTGGGTTTCAATTAAATTCAGAGGACAGTTATTGAGTGACTACTGCATGCAAGCTGCTAGACTGAGACTATTGAGATGGATAAGGAACTGTCCCCTTTCAAGAAGCTTGCAATTGAGAGAGATGGATAGATGAGAGAGAGAGAGAGAGAGAGAGAGAGAGAGAGAGAGAGAGAGAGAGAGAGAGAAAGAAGAGAAGAGAAGAGAAGAGAAGAGAAGAGAAGAGAAGAGAAGGGAAGAGAAGAGAAGAGAGAGGCTGGGGTATAAGTCAGGGAAGGTGTTTCGGTGGAGATTATGCTTAAACGTGGTGTATAAAGATTAAATAAGCAGACCAGGGCAGGTAAGCAGAACTGTGGACAAAGAAAGGTGCATTCCAGCCAGCAAATATATTTTTTATCTGAAATGTTTATGGTTGTTTTTCATTCTTAGCATCCTCTCTGCTTAATCCTCTCTTGGTTTTCAACAATCTCTAAATTGTGTCTTAAGGTTTGAATCAGTGTAGTGGGCTGGCTCTATATCCCCTTATCCCACCTCCATGTCACACTACAGTCTGAACACATCTTGACTCCTGAAAATGATAGCATCCAGCTCCAATCTAAACTCCTGCTTGCAGTTCTAATGTAGATCTGGGGGCTCTTCCATGTTATTTGAAACTAGTATTGATTGCTTCAGGTCTAAACACAATGCCCAGAGGGTCATGTTGGTTGCTTTAGATGAGGAACAAAAAGTAAAACCAAGCTAAACAAAATGAAGAGATAAATGTAAACTCAAAAAATGTAAACAGGAGTCTTCAGTGCCTGCTATCAGGCATCATTAAATCAAGAAGCTCTCTTCGCTGGTAAGGTCAGTGAGGGAGGTGAGGGAGGATGGGGATGCTAGGAGACAATATGTTGCCCTGCATGAGAGCAAGTTGTGGTGCTTAGTGTAAATCACATTGTTTGCTTACAGTCTTCATTATTTATCTTTAATCTCTGGCAGATGGGAACTGGCTGAGAACATGCAAGGGCACAGAATGCCCCTGTGTGTGCTTGCTTGCCTGAAAGTTCTACAAGAAGAATTTACCACTACCCTCCAAGTCTAATCAGTTGGGTACCATTTAGAGTGACCATATAGTTTATCTCCAAAGCAGGGCACCTTGGAAGGTAAAAGAGGACACTGTAAATAATCATGCCTGCATAATAGGCACACAGTGGGACACCCTCAAGCAAACAGGGACTCTTAGGGAACATGTGGTGATCTTATTATTTGAAGGGACATTTTCAAAGCAAATACGAATAACACACAGAGCATGATCCTGGAAGTAGGTTAAGACTTCAGGGAACTAGTTGCTATATCAGTCCATAAGTTTATAGGTTTGGGAAAATTTTAAATTTGAGCAATGATTCTCTAAAATTTTTGTTGAGAGACATAAGATAGCTTTCCTTTCCTGTACAGTACATGGGAATATCAGAGTGATATGCAGTTACTAGAAAGCCAGCTCTAATGGCCTTAGTCAAGAAAACATTGCAATTCAGGCTAAACCACATATATACAGGGGCAACTTTAAATTGGATTATTTATTACTTAAATTGTTTAAGAACTTAAACTATTACAAATAAAGCACCACATGGCACACTCTTCCCCTAGATCCTCATCTGGATGCCCCCTTTCATCTTGCAAATCTCAACTCAACTGTACCCTTCTCCTAGAGACCTTTCCTGGTCACCGTAGCTAAAGTGACTTGCTGACTCCTGCCACGCTCTGCCACATTGTCCTTATGCATCTAGTGGTGTATAACACTGTCCTGTTTATTTAACAATGAATTAATTGTATATTTTCCTCACTAGGATGTGAGAATATTGAGGACAGTAACTCCACTTATCTGATGTTATAGTATATCCCAAGCATTTAGAGACATGTAGGTACTTGGTAGATAAGGAATATTTGCTTTTTGGATGGACTGATGGTAAATAAACCTTTTTTTTTGTCTTTACTGAACATAATTTGCAAGCAGGCATTGACTTACCTTCATGATTTTTGTGAAGATAGACACCTTCCTAGCTCCAGTTCTTGTCCTCACCATTTCACTACTGAATGATGCTATTAAACCTCAAATAGCCCTTGAATATGGACTCAAAAGCATCTTCTGATAAGATTTTAATCAGCATCTCTTTCACTCTGCTTGGCCTTTATATCCTTCACTCAACCTTTTCCTGAATTAACCTCAGCTTGGTAGCATGCATGCTGATGTTAATCTTCTGGCCGTGTGAGTAAATATTTTTTCCCATTTTCTCTTTTCTTGTTCATCTTTTTCATCTCTTGCTGATGATTGTTAACTACAAAGACCCAGCACTTCTATGCACTGCATGAGTTATACTTTGCCAGTAAGATTGTTCTTATTGACAAATGAGTGATATCCTATGCTTGTGCAACAGCTTTCTTTAAAAACATGTTTTTGCAATTTTGCTTCCCTTTTTTTTTCAATTATCTTACCCACTGCTTTTGTATGGCTTGGCTTGGACATCATAGCATGCAAACCGTTCATTAAAGGACTTAAAAAATTTGAGCACAGCTCAAGCCTGCACTAACATAGACACCGCTAGCCACACTCCACACATGGCCAATGAGCACTTGAAATGTGGTTAGTATGACTGAGTAACTGCATGTTTTTCCTTTTTATTGAATTTATTGGGGTGACACTGGTTAACAGAGTTACATAGGTTTCAGATGTACAATTTCACAACACATGATCTGTACACTGTATTTTGTCTTTACCACTCCAAGTCATCTCCATCCATCATCATTTAATCCCCTATACCCTCCTCCACATCCCGCTCACCACCCCCCCAGCAATCACCACACTGTCGTTTGTGTCCATGAGTTTTGTGGGGTTGTTTTGCTCAACCCTTCCACGCACACCCTCACCCAGCCCCTAACCACCCTGACAGCTGTCAGCCTGCTCTCTATCTATGAATTTTTAATTCAATTTAACTTTATCTAATTTCAATTTAACATTAAGTGTTAATGTTCAATTTAGTCATTGGAAAATACTTAAGTTAAATATATGGAACAACTTGGGTATATGAATCTACTTTTTCAATTGTAAATTTTATGAAATTTCTATGAAGATCATATACAAGGGTGGGCATAAGTTTACAGTTGTTTGTATGGAAAATACAATAATTAATAAGTAAATAGTAATATAAGAATATACTCATGTACTTACAACTCTAAACCTATTTTTTCCAACCCCTGTATTTCTAATTTTAAAAATTAAGTCTTAATTGAAATGTGCTACAAGTATGAGATACATACAATATTTAGAAGGTTTAATATGGAAAATGGAATGTAAAACATATTAATAATCTAAATTTTTTATTACATTTTGAAATGGTAATATTTTGACTATATTGGGCTAAGTAAAATATATTATTGTTATTTTTTATATTTTTTTATTTTCTTTAATGTGGTTCCAAGAAAATTTAAAATTCTGTATTTGTTTTGCATTATATTTCCATTGGACAGTACTGGCCTGAACTATTTGTTGGCTTAGGCCAGATAATTTAAATTGGCATTGGTTTTGTTTGGTATCCATCATCTATACTAATAAAAGGGTAATATGCTAATTAGACCAGATAGACCAGACGTCTTCTGGACGTCCTTCCAGACAAAGCCATGGTGGTGGGGGCCGAGGCAGAGGCAGTTAGGGGTGATCAGGCAGGCAGGGGAGAGCAATTAGGGGCAATCAGGCCATCAGGGGAGAGCTGGTAGGGGAGATCAGGCCAGCAGGGGAGAGTAGTTAGGAGCAATCAGGCCGGCAGGCAGAGGTGGTTAGGGATGATTAGGCAGGCAGGCAGAGATGTTAGGGGCAATCAGGCAGGCAGGCAGAGAGGTTAGGAGCGATCAGGCAGGCAGGCAGGCAGAGAGGTTAGGAGCGACCAGGCAGGCAGGTGAGGAGTCCCAGTTTGGAGAGGATGAAGGCCGGGCTGAGGGAACCCTCCCCCCCCATGCAAGAATTTTGTGCACCAGGCCTCTAGTCCTATATAATAAAAGCCTAATATGCCTCTAGTCCTATATAATAAAAGCCTAATATGCTAAGTGTCCAGTCTTCTGGTCAGCCGTTCAACCAATCAAAGCGTAATATGATAATGCTATGCTAAGGCCGCTCAACTGCTTACTATTATGTGCACTGACCACCAGGGGGCAGACGCTCTGACCAGTAGGTTAGCTTGCTGCTGGGGTCCAGCCCATTGGGACTGAGTGAGACAGGCCGGAGATGCCCTGGAGCCCTCCTGCAGTCCCTCCCCAGCTGGTCAATCTCCTGTGTCCCTCCCCAGCCCTGATCGTGCACCAGTGGGGTTCCTTGGCCAGGCCTGTGCCCTCTTGCAATCCGGAACCCCTCAGGGGATGTCAGAGAGCCTGTTTCAGCCCAATCCCGCAGGCCAGGCCAAGGTACTCCACTGGTGCACAAATTCGTGCACCAGGCCTCTAGTGCTAATAATAAAAACAAATAAAACAAGAAGTCAGCTAACAGAGAAGGAAAACTACCATATGATTTCACTTATATGTGGGATCTAAAAAAATTCAATGAATCAACAAAACAAATTCATAGATACAGAGAACAAATAGATGGTTGCCTGTTGAGAAGTGGTTTGAGGGGATTGGTGTAAAAGGTGAAAGGGATTAAGAAGTACAAATTGCCAGTAATAAAATGTGAAGGAGATACAAAGTACAACATAGGGAACACAGTTAATAATATTGTAATACCTATATGTAGTGTCAGATGGGTACTAGACTTATTGGGATGCTCACTTTGTAAGGTATATAAATGTCTAATCACTATGTTATACACCTGAAATTAATATTATATGGCAACCATAACTAAAAAATAATTAGCAAAAAAACAGAAACCATTAGTTGCTAGTAGTCACAGGTTGGGTTCCCCAGAGCCAGTCTCTGAGGTAGAATTTAGTGCATCACATGAGTTTTAGGAGATTCCTCGGCTTACCACCTGTGAAAGAGAGGGGGGCAGGAGGGGAAGAAGATTATGCAGAGGGAGAAGCTGAGCTGTGATGCAGGCCCAGTGATAGACTCACCCAACCTCACAAAGGGCTCTGTAGCTAAAATGACCTTTCAGATTGCGTTGGGCCAAGATGGCCAGGCCTTGGCTTTATACTCCTGCATCAGTAAGTTGTTGAATGCAGACCATCCTGGGAAGAGAATAATCTTGGATGAGATGACTCTGAAGGCTGTTTACAGGCAGCACTCCCAAAAGCTTCAGCAACAAGTCAGGGAGAGTTGGGCAGCACAACACAGTGTCCAATATAATTACATTTTTATATAAAACATTACATAACAATCTTGATTATTGTCATTTAAAAAAATCAGATGCATTGGCTAGCACCAATTCATAGCTGAAGCTGAGTTAGTCTTCTTACTCCATGGTATGAACTTTGTGTTTCTCATTGATCTTATCTCCCTCTTGACCCATTTCTGGCTTAGCTTCAATTCCATTACTTGCCTGGCCCTTCTAGACATTTGTGCTGGCTTGTAAATCCAGGCCAGACTAACTTGAGCCAAACTGTCACAGGGGACCATGTTTAGTCTCCTCTATTGGTAGCAGACAACATTGGTCATACTTTTGTATTTGTCTAACTCTTACTAGTATATCCTTGAAGAGATAGATAGATCAATAGATATAAATAGATAGATGATAGATAGGTAGATAGATATGCTTTTCTTACAGCCTTGTTCAAAGATTGGTTTATATTAGAGACTTAAAAAACACATCATTTACTGAAAAAATAAATATGTGTGACAACCAATAATATATGTATTCTATAGCCATATCCTCAATGAATGCTTGTGTCATATCCATAATATTTTCCACTCACCTTTCAGTAAAGAAACAAAAAATGAAGCCTCCATTAACCCTTTGTTATAAATGTGGGTATAAAATTCAAAGTTGGGTTACATGTTTTTGACACTAAAGAATATTTCATGAATTGAGTATGTTACTGAAGTTAATTTGAAAGACAATATCTTATAGAATAGAGGGCACATACTGTCAGCAAGCAGAAAAGGTCAGTTATGTATTTGTTGTAGAGGAAAAATATGGAAAAAGTCAGAAAGATGAAGACTTTTTATTTTTATAGATGTTCCTGACTGTTTCCCCAATTCCAGTGCTATGTAATTTTATGGAAGATGATTCTCAATTAGGAAACTTTAAAGACAAAAAACTGGGAATAGACTGTCTTCTAAATATATCTTTAGTTCTTCAGGCAGCAATGTAATTTCAGTTAAAAGGCAGAACAAGGCCTTGCCAATGTTTTGAAACGAGGCCGGCTGGGGACTTCAGTGGGGGCTCTTTTTAGAAATGGGCCGCCAGGACAGTGTCAGTCTTACATAATGAGTGACTGTCCCTCTCATTCTTGCAGAGAGACCAGGGACTTGAATTCTGGATTGCTTGTGTCCAGAGTATTCCAGGTACTTTATCATTTTCCCCCATTTAAAAATTATCCCTTGGAGGGAAATGTAGAGGAATGCTCTCATTGTCTCCATTTTAGAGACAGTTAAACTGACTTTCAATCTTTGTTATTTTGCTTCAAGTTGTCCATTGACATTCATGAGAATAAAATCTGGCTTTCTCTCTTTACCAAACCCATTCTCTACTCTAGCTTCTCTTTGGCTAATACAATATCAAATCTTTTGTATGTAGATGAGAAATTTGAAATTTTATTTGTTTCACTAGCATCTACTGAATCCCTGCCTTGCACTGCTGACCAAGGTCAGAAATGGTATAAAAATGTTTTCATCGCAATGCCTAGTGGATATTCTTGCCCCTCAGGCTAAAAGGTCACTAATAATTTTCAGTCCATCTTTTATTCAGTCCATCTCAATTACTATATGTAAGTAATTGAGATACTATAGAAAGGAATATGGGAGGTACATGAGATATAAGAAAACACATCTTGGGGAAAATGTTTAAGTCCTAAGAGAGTATAGGACAGATGTGCCCTGATCATGATTATCCAGAGATTTATTTATTTGTGTGTGGCAGAATGTATGTGTATCCCAGTGAAAACATAAACAACCTGGCAAAAGGAGAGCTGACTTTTAGTCTCATCTCCAACACTGTTACTTTGGCAAAGTCACAAAACCTCTCTCTCTCTCTCTCTCTCTCTCTCTCTCTCTCTCTCTGTATATGTGGTGACAACAATAATAACTTGGATAAATCCTATTGATCTCCCCCAGGGAGATTTGGAAGATAAAATTAAGTCATATGTATTAAAAAGGTGGCATTATATAAATTAAAAGTAGCATTATTATCTCTGTCCTCTAGGGACTTGCTAAAACAATTTCTTAAGGTAACCTCCAGGCTGACTTTGGTGTGAATGTCCGGATCTCTGAAACAGAGGAGTAAGAAAGGTCTAAGAAGGGTTTTTGATGACCCACATTATTCTGCAATCCCCTTATGAAAAAGAGCTTAGTAATACCAGAAAGATGAGTGGTTTCATAATTTCAATTATTAAACCAAATAAGCGATTGTTAAAATCAAGGAGCAAAGATCTAAATAAGTAGTAGCTGTTCTTTGCAGAGATATGTCAATTGTATGGGTGTCTTACATGAGATATTTCATTTAATTCCTATGAGGTTGGTACTTTATGGATGAGGAAACAGAGGTTCAGAGAAGTTAGGTCAGTTCCCCAAGATCACAGAGCTCATTGTTGACTAAGCCTTGATGTGAAACCAGAGCTATAGTCACAGTTAGAGCTCTTTCCACTATGGCATACTATCCTGCATCCTTATAACTCCTCCTTCTCTTATTCCTCTTCTTTGTCCTCCTTTTCTCTTTCCTCTTCTTCTTTCTCTTCCTCTATTCTCTTTATCATGTAGTATTTGATTGTCTTTCTTTTCCTCCAAGGGGTACATTCACCAACTCCTGTCTAGATTTGAATTTATAAACACACCATTGGATAAAAGTATTTGTTTCCAAGCCAGTGGACTGGGTTTTCAGAGGCATGAATTCTAGGAATCAGTAATATCCCATATAAAACCACTGAAGGATGGCACCTGTGGTTATGTTACTGCCTCTACCAGACACCTGAAGGTATAATTCATTCAGCATTCCCTACACACACGTGTTCATGCTCTGTGCAAGAGACTACTTGACTTTCCCAGAAACATCCCACCAAACAGGACCAGGATGCAGATCAGGTCTATCAGCCCACACCTCAAGTGTCCTCTACAGACATGTTGCTACTAAGCTATAAATAATCTGCAGCGTTTCCTGTTTTCTTTTTAATGACCAACTTTATAAGGACTCAGAATGAATAAGTGATAGGGTTTGTTCTCCCAGACTTCTCAGCTTCTGGTGGTGATTTACAAATAAGAAGGGGAAATGCATTAGAAGCTGAATAGATTAAAAAATAATAGGATTTGGAGAAGCGGATTCATTGAATCCCAAGTAAATTCACTAGGTTCACAGTTCAGATTGCTGAGTTCAGCCTTGCTCCTTGCACCAAGGAGCCAAGGCCCAGGCTGCACAATGGAGCCCCTGGTAAGCACTGAGGAGAGGAAAGAAGAAAATGAGCTTCATAAATACACACTTTACAATCAATAGTGTGTTCTCCAGGGACTGCCAGTGCTTCACTTAGCAAGGTTAGAAAAGGAATTTCCCCCTCGCTTCCTTGAAGTATAATTGACAAATAAATTTGTAAGATATTAAAGTGTACAATGTGATGATTTGATAACAGAATTCTTAAGGATATAAAGGCAAAAATGAACACTGTAAAACACAAATTGAAAAGCTATGGAGTCTGGCTCCTCAAGCTTGGTCCCAAATACTGTTGTGAGACCCAAGGAATTGGGATGTAGAAAAGACTTCAGTGATCTCCTGAGTGATGAAGGGCCGCAGAAGCATGCTAGTGCTGGACCACTTCAGCAGAGCTGTGTTCTTAATGCTGCTCCTTAATCTCTATTTACCCCTTAAGGCCATTTGGGCACCATGGAATCCAGGAGCAGGTGGGAAATATTCCCCCAAATAAGTTATAAGTCTCTTTTGTTTTGTTTTGTATGTCATGAATTTTGCATATTGTCTGGTGGGAGAGGAAGGTCTAACCCTGGAGTTCTCAGGCATTTACAACTATTTCAATAGGTGGATCTTCCATTAGGGACCAGCTTCTATCCATCAGTTATTTCTGGAGCCTTTTGGCCTCCATCTGAGGGAAGGTGACAGGAAAGCATTCTGTTCTCCCAGAAAATTTGCTTGTCATCACAGTAACTGTGTACTGTTGAAACAACTACTGCCCGCATTGCTCTGCCTCTTGAAAGCTAGCATTTTTGTGTGAATCAATTGTGAAAAGTGACGTGCCTCCCCCAACACACACACACACACACACACACACACACACACACACACACACACTCCACCTGAAAACCTGAGACATAACACAAATGTCTAGAATTGTGAACACTCTTACAGAGCACTTCAAACAATGTTAAAATCCAGTCACTTGTGAAGAGTAGTAACAGAAATTTAGGGTCGTATAAACTGGTTCTAATACAATAATTCTGATTTCTAGGGTACTTGACAGTTTTGCAGTAGTGCTTTCATATCTATTTTCTTCTGTCCTTCTACAAAGACCTTATAAGATTTTTGCTCATTACCCATTTCTCACACAACGGAAGTCAGGCTCAATGGTTTTGCCCAGAGTATCAGATCCTAAGAAATTGTAGAACTATTAAATTTATATTTTAAATTATATATTTTTGTCTTCCTATTTTGAGATATATTCTTTCTTCTCATACCAGCATATAGGACAGGGTAAGGGAGACCTAAAGTTCTTCAAAAGATTAGGTCAAATAAGGACCATGAAAGGTTTTCCCTTAAAAGTTGACTTTGACATTTGATTGTCACTGGAGAAGGCCAGTTCATCTCCATGGCACATCTCGTGCCAGAAGGGCATCCCCTAGATGATTCTGTACAAAGCAGTGGGGTGGCATTTCTCAGAAGTAAAATGCTTTGCTAAACAGATACTTTGAAAAATCTGAAAATATTAATAAATGATTTTCTAATGATAATCTTTTTGATAGAATAAAACATGGGAATAGAAATAAAGTTCTGACATACTGCATTATTTTCTAAGTCTCCTGACTTCTAAATTCTGGAAAGCACTAGGATCATTGAAAAAAAAAGAGGCTGTGAAATAGAATGATTTTTAAAGGATTGGGTTTGGCAGAAGTGTGAGACTCTGTAGGCTAAATCCTAAGGCCATTGCCTAATTGGGATTTATAGGGCCAAGACCCAATCAAAGTTGTAAATTATTGGAGTATTGGACAGAAAGAGAAAGACTGTATATCTTGTTAAAATCACTAGGGAACTTAAGGAAGAGGAGGTAATGATTGGCATTAGAACTTTTCTGAAACATCAGATGTAGTTTTAGATTATGAACCTGGTATAAAAAAATAAAGCAAAATTGATATTACAAATCAGCAACCCCAAATCTCAAAACACTGCCCATTTCTTTCCTTGGGGAAACAGTATACAAAAGTTGATGAGATGAGCAAGGCCATTGAGCTGCCCCCAAAGCAGAAGACATTAGACAAAGCCATGAGGAGATGAATTTCCATAGGAGGGAATAAGGGATTGAGGGGGATGACTTAATGGGAAATTTGTAGGCAAAGTACCTTTCTTCTCAAAGTTTTTTCCAACCCTAAAATTTCAGAATTCTCTCACACTTTCAGGGCCAATGCCTTTTCCAAAGCTGCCTAAATTGTGCCTTGGAATAAGTAATAACAGAATTAAAATGAGAAGAACATAAAAGTGTTTTAAGATAATTATCCAACAACCTTTGCTTATGGATCTAGTTTAAGTGGTAAACGTGTGACCCCTGATTTTCATGCACAGGGTCATCTAATGACTTTCAAAAATAAAAGACATAACTTCATTTGGCCTTTTTAGAGGGAGTAGTGTCTTATCAAAGAACACTTTAGCAATTCCCTTGGTCAGAGACTACAGAGGTTCATAATGAGTTACTCGAAGATATGCCTCTGTGGTGCACAGATTATTTTGAGCTAAAATCAACCAAGACCCTATAAGCTCAAGAAGAACTTCTGCCTTCTGTTCTCTAGAGCAGCGGTTCTCAACCTGTGGGTCGCGACCCCTTTGACGGTTGAACGGCCCTTTCACAGGGATCGCCTAAGACCATCCTGCATATCAGACATTTACATTACGATTCATAGCAGTAGCAACATTACAGTTATGAAGTAGCAACAAAAATAATTTTATGGTTGGGTCACAACATGAGGAACTGTATTTAAAGGGCCAGAAGGTTGAGAACCACTGATCTAGAGGAATTTGAATTATGTGCCCTTCCCATAATAAGAGATTATCAGAGATAACTTTTTTTTTTTTTTTTTTTTTTTTTTTTTTTTTTTTTACCTATCTATATGGAAGGGCAAACTACTAATTACTAAACATGTGCTATCTCTGCAATAACCTTCTGAAATCCCAAGGTGCCTTACCACAGCCCTCACTCAGAATGTCATATATACCTCAGTTTTCTTTTCTGTCTCTAAACCTCTCAAGTGTACACTGTCCCTGTGCACATGAAATTAAATTTGATTTTCTCTTCTCAGTCTGTCTCATGTTGATTTGATTCTTCAACTAGAAGAACCAGAAGAAGGAAGGGGCGGGGGGGGTTCTCTTTCCCCACACAAGTCTACAGTGAACTGTGTACCTAGGCCTATCTATATGCGTGTATGTTGTCATTTAGCATCATTTACATATTCTGCTGTAAGAAACGGTTTAAAAAATAATACCATCCAGATGGGTTTTATAGATTTCATTTGTATCATTTACATTTATAAATACAATTTTATTTTCATATCATGTGAAATATTAAAAAAAATAAGGTTACAGTGTTTTGCCTGTTCTACTAATTTATAAATATCAAACAAATATCTAGAAAATCTCTGATTTGCTACCACTGGTCACTTAAGCCCTTTGTTAGCTATATGCATTTTTTACCTCTATTTCAGAATGTAGCAAACTTCCATTATTTTTGAAAGTTTTTTTAATTAATTAATTAATTTTATTTGCCTTTTTATTTTATTTTTTTTCTTTTAATCTTTATTGTTGAAAGTATTACATAGGTCCTCTTTTTCCCCCCATTAACCTCTTTCAGCTCACTCCCATCCTCCGCCTTTTTGAAAGTTCTTAATGGATTGTTACATTTCCAAGAATTTCCAGTAATAGATGTCAAATGTCCTGAGATTTTCTAATAAAGTCTGATAAGCCTTCAAATTAAAAAATCAATAGTCCTATGATTTCAAGTCATAGTCTGAATTCAAGTGCACCTTTAAAATTAAATTGTACCCTCGGAGGCTTTCTTGGAAATATGCCTTATAAAAATGCCATATACATACAGTATATACATGTGCATAATTAGCAATAGAAACACAGGAAATGATGGGAAGGAAAAAATGCCTTCTTCATATTTGGGAGTTTTATTTGTTGTTGTCTTTAAGCAAGATTGTTTGTCATTCAAACCAAATTCATTTGTTCCATTATCCATTAGTTTCTGTCTCTTCATGCTACTTAGATTGGAGAGAGTGGAAACAGGCCATGAAAATGCCATTGGGAAATAATGCTCATGCTGTCTCCATCCAGCAGATTTCAAAAATTAAGGATAGATGCTTAGGTTGGACATTTGGTGCTTATGTGAACCAGAAAACCTTGACTTGAGCACGTTCAAGTTTTAATGCACTCTCCTTACCTACATATGTTTGACAGATTGGTATATGGGGTTTGAGAGATTTGGAAAACGTGACCTTTTCTATGCCTTTTTTTTCTTTTTGGAATTTTATTTTATTATTTTTTAAAATTTCTTTATTGATTAAGGTATTACATATATGTCCTTATCCCCCCATTGCTCCCCCAACTGCCCCCTCTCATGCCCTCACCCCCCTGTTGTCTGTGTCCATTGGTTAGGCTTATATGCATGTATACAAGTCCCTTGGTTGATCTCTCCCCCTTACCCCCAACCTCCCCTACCTTCCCTCTGAAGTTTGATGGTCTGATCGATGATTCTCTGTCTCTGGATCTGTTTTTGTTCATCAGTTTATGTTGTTCATTATATTCCATAAATGAGTGAGATCATGTGATATTTATCTTTCTCTGACTGGCTTATTTCACTTAGCATAATGCTCTCCAGTTCCATCCATGCTGTTGCAAATGGTATGAATTCCTTCTTTTTTACTGCAGCATAGTATTCCATTGTGTAGATGTACCACAGTTTTTTAATCCACTCTTCTGGTGATAAGCACTTAGGCTGTTTCCAAATCTTAGCTAAGGTAAATTGTGCTGCTATGAACATAGGGGTGCATATATCCTTTCTGATTGGTGTTTCTAGTTTCTTGGGATATATTCCTAGAAGTGGGATCACTGGGTCAAATGGGAGTTCCATTTTTAGTTTTTTGAGGAAACTCTTTACTGTTCTCCACAGTGGCTGCACCAGTCTGCATTCCCACCAGCAGTGCACGAGGGTTCCTTTTTCTCCACATCCTCTCCAGCACTTGTCGTTTGTTGATTTGTTGACGATAGCCATTCTGACAGGTGTGAGATGGTACCTCATTGTCATTTTGATTTGCATCTCTTGGATAATTAATGACTTTGAGCATGTTTTCATATGTCTCTTGGCCTTCCTTCTGTCTTCTTTCAAAAAGTATCTATTTAGGTCTGTTGCCCATTTTTTGATTGGATTGTTTATCTTCCTTTTGTTAAGTTGTATGAGTTCCCTATAAATGTTGGAGATTAAACCCTTATCAGTGATAACATTGGCAAATATGTTCTCCCATGCAGTGGGCTTTCGTGTTGTTTTGTTGATGGTTTCTTTTGCTGTGCAAAAGCTTTTTATTTTGATGTAGTTCCATTTGTTTATTTTCTCTTGAGTTCCCATTGTCCTAGGAGTGGTATCAGTGAAGAAATTGCTTTGGCATATTTCTGAGATTTTGCTGCCTGTGGATTCCTCTAGTATTTTTATGGTTTCCTGTCTTATGTTTTGAGTTTATTTTTGTGTATGGTGTAAGTTGGTGGTCTAGTTCAATTTTTTTGCATGTATCTGTCCAATTTTCCCAATACCATTTATTGAAGAGACTGTCTTGACTCCATTGTATGTCCATGCCTCTTTTGTCAAATATTAATTGAGCATAGTGGTCTGGGTCGATTTCTGGGTTCTCTATTCTATTCCATTGATCTTTATGTCTGTTCTTGCGCCAGTACCAGGCAGTTTTGAGAACAGTGGCTTTGTAGTATAACTTGATATCTGGTATTGAGATCCCACCTACTTTGTTCTTCTTTCTCAGGATTGCTGCAGCTATTTAAGGTCTTTTTTTATTCCAGATGAATTTTTGGAAAGTTTGTTCTAGGTCTGTGAAATATGCCATTGATATTTTAATGGGGACTGCATTGAATCTATTGATTGTTTTGGGTAGTATGGACATTTTAATGATGTTGATTCTACCAATCCATGAACACGGTGTCTTCTTCCATCTGTTTATGTCTTCCTCTATCTCTTTTTTCAGTGTCCTATAATTTTCTGCGTATATGTCTTTTACCTCCTTAGTTAAGTTTATTCCATGCCTTTTGTGAGGAGTTGAGATGTATGCTGTTTGCCTCCTCACCCAGCCAGAATGTCCTCAAATGAGGTGAGAATTGTTATAGCCACTGGAGACATTCTTGATGCAGGGTCACTCCTGTTAACTCCTGAAGATGAGTGGATAATAATTCTCTATAGCCATAAGGATGCCATGTTGTTATCACGTGTGTGTGTGTGTGTTTCTGGGTGTGTGTATGAAGCTAAATGATCTTTAGGATTGGTGTGTTGTCCAAAAAAAATAAATAAATAATGTGAGCACAAGTTACATAAATAAACTACCACACTAAAAGAAGCCACATCTATGGAAGATATATAGGAATACAAGAAAAAGTTGATAGTTGACCCTTTCTCTCCTTTATATCTACCTTGACAGCTAGTTTTAGAAAAGAAAACCATGCTGTTATTTACTGCCATTTCTAGAAGGCCTGGACTTATCCTCAGTGCTGAGCATTTTAGCAGGTGTGTTCTTATGTGTCCTGAATTAAAAATACAAAAATACAAAACCACAGACACACACACACACACACACACACACACACACCAGGATTTATATATTTTATATAATATGTGTATATGTTTATCTATTTATGCACATAATTAAAAATATAAATGCATTACACTAAGAGAACTATTGAGTTGTAGAAGAATATTAACAAATTGTATATTATATAGCAAACTTACTTTTTAGCAAATGTAACCGGCATATTTTTCACCTTTATTGCATATAAGACCGTTTTTTCTCCATGGGGTAGGCCAAATCGAATGATGAGCGATATGACAGCAGAACTCATCCCAGTGGTGGAATTCTCCAGATCCAAAAAGAGTCAAGCTCTCTCTATTGATTTGGAAGTAGATTATACCTACTTTTCCCAAGAGCCTTTGCTTCTCCATCTTACTCTTCTATCAGTAATTGTACCCTAGTTCCCTTCTTGCTGTTGCCTTTCTTTCTCACTTAATGTGACTAAGTGAGATTATGTATAAAATGCACTTACCACTGTGTCTGGCTCCTTGTGAGTTCTTAATAAATGTGAGCTATCATAGTTACTACATTTTGATCCTTTCCACATCCCTTTGATGTTTTCAGGCAAATAATTTAATTCCCACTTTATTAAAAGAAAACTGAGACTAATGGAGGTTACCTGACCTGTCTTAGGTATCAGGATTAGTGAATAGTATTTGAACTGAGAACTAGGAACTACAACCTTTAAGGCTAGGCTTGTTCTGCAACACCAAAATATTAAAATAGTGAGATGTTCAGAGTGTTTTGTTTTTGTTTTTTTCTGAAAGAAGCCACATCTATGGAAAATATATAGGAATACAAGAAAAAGTTGATAGTTGACCCTTTCTTTCCTTTATTTCTACCTTAACAGCTAGTTTTAGAAAAGAAAACCATGCTGTTATTTACTGCCATTTCTAAAAAGGCCTGGAAAATAAAGAAGACATCAGTTCTCTCTTGTATCCTCTCCATGGTTATAAACTCATTCCTTATTTTAAATGGCATATGTTTATTTAAAAATTTTAAATACATTTTACCTGGAATGAAAACCAAAATATAGTTCTAAATAACCTATATTGGTGGCCTCAAACTGCTGTTTATAATCAGTACATTCTATTAAGTGCAATCATATGAAAGTTTCATAAACAAAATAATTGCTCTTGACTTAATTTTCAGCCAATATCATCTATTGAGAACATCAGCAATTAAAATATCCATAGCATCATATGATAAAGTACATATAAAGTACTATGTGAACACAAATGAGGAGGCAAAGAAATTCTTCCTGGGAGTTCAGGGAATGCCCTTGGGGGGTGGGGGTGTCATTTGAATTAGGTATTACATGATGCATAGACATTTTTCCAGTGGAGAAGGGATAAGTAGGGTGACCCCTTTTAGAATGAGGGTGCCATTTGAGTAAAGGTGTTAAGGTACAAGAAACAGTGAGCAATCCACTGGGTTGGTGGCCAAAGTGATTGTTGTCCAGCTGTGAAGTGCCTTGCATTCTAGGCCAAGGAGTTTTAAGGTGATTTGGCAGCATCTGAGCTGCAGTAGATGTTTTTAGGAAGAACTATGCCAGGACCACTCATGTGATTTAGAAAGATAACAGTGGAAGCAATGTAATTGGAGAATGCCCATGGATGATATCACAGTCAAGCTATTGCACAATTTCAGGAAAGAAATGAGGAGGATGAGACTAACGGAGTGGCCATGGAAGTGAGTAAGAGGGATCAAATGCCAGAAAAATGTTGTGAGTACTCAGCAGAGTTTAGTCCCTGATGAAATATACAGAGTAAGTGAAATGAAGGAGGCAGAAGAGTAGCTTAGATAGATGGATGAATAACGACACTCAAAACTGAGAGAAGTATATTAGGTTTCTTTTTTCAATAGATTAGATTTAATTCTGAAAATACTATCTATTCATATGCCATTTTTGTTCCAGTAATACATCATATACAAATAGTTATGCCCTAGCCAGTTTGTTTCAGTGGATAGAGTGTCAGCCTGCTGACCAAAGGGTACTGGGTTTTATTCCAATCAAGGGCACATACATTGGTTGCAGGCTCTTCCCTGGCCCAGGCCAGGGTTAGGATGCGTGCAGGAGGCAACCAATTGATTTTTCTCTCACATCAGTGTTTTTCTCTGTCTTTTTCTCCCTCTTTCACTCTCTTTAAAAGATCAATGGAAAAATATCCTCGGTTGAGGATTAACAAAACAAACAAACAAACAAACAAACAAACAAACAAACAAAAGTAGTTATAATAGTCCTGTACAGTGTATTTTAGCAGTTTCTTTATCATACTGGACTGAAAGATTCTTGAGGGCAAAGGCGATCAAGTATATGCATTCATCTTTTAAATATCCAGCACCTCAGTGCCTGACACTAGTTAGAACTCATATTTGATGAATTAGATTGAATTTAAATATACTTATGAGAGGAGAAAATATGCTTAGAGGATTTTCTTGTCTCTGTTTCAATTCTTTGGTTTATCTCAGTCTTTTTATTTTAGCTCCTATGCATTTTTTTCCCAGTGCTGCAAGCACCTCTAGTTGACAAGAAAGAAAAAGAAAGTGAGTGAATGGGAAGGAGGAGGGAGCATTGCAGCATCTAGATTGAACTCTGCAGGTTTACCTCTCATAATTTTCACCTTTGATGGGGAACTGTCCCAGATTTCATCCACCAGCCTAAGGTTCTGACATGGTACCTTCTTAAATCAAGCTTGAAGGGAAATTGATTGAAAAGAAAACACCATTATGGGAAAACAATTCATTCTCTTCCTTTTGACAGAAGGTAGACTTTTGTCTGTATTGTAGAATAAATATTAGCTGGCTGATTGCTTTAAGATCTAGAAGCCTAGAGCAGTCATGATTGGCTTTGCTCCCTTTTTACAGGGAGATTTTCTGCAATTTTAGAGACATTTGATGCCAAGGTTTTTATTACCTTTCAAAGAGTAGTATTTTTTCCTCCCTACATGATTATTTATATTAACTAAATATTGGTGTGGGAAGACTCATGCACATTTTTCTGTGTGCAGTTGTGTGTCTATTAAAATGTATATTCCTCCAGATGAAGGGTAAGCAGCCACTTTTCATTTTCTGGGTAAGTCCTTAACTATCACAATGGTTTGGTGTTTTCTATATTGAAAGAAAATGAAGTCATAAAGGTAGAAACAAGGCACAAAGGTGGAGTAATGACTACCCAATGCTTCTGGTGGTAGAAAGCATTGCCTCATCATTTAGGAGGAGCCCCCAAGATGCCTCTATTATGAGACACCCATCTTTTCAGTTGATAAAAATTGGATTAATTTCTTTTTGCAGAAATTTCAAACTGTTGTCTCCTGGGGCAAAATCTAGCCCTGAAACTGTATGTTTGGGCAATATTTAAATGACATTGCATTGGGCATGCCCTTTCCATTTCAAAACCCCCCTCACCCTATTCTATAAACCTGGCCTAATTCACACATTTGTCAGCTTTCCAGCTCCCAGAGATGTTGAGTTTGACTGCCATGCTAATGGTTTTCAGTGCAACTCTGGACTTTAATGACAGGCAAGTTCCTATTTAATAATTAAGTCAGACATGTAGCTCCTTAAATGGGAGTAAATATGTGACGAATGCACTTCTTTAACTTAAAGCACTCCTGGAGTATCTCTCCAAGTCCTCTAGAAGTTTCAAAAGTCTTATTGAAAATCAGATGTCTGCCAATGTAGTCTTCATCTCCCATGCAGCTCCAGACCATCATCCTTGCCATCCAGGTAGCTCTTGCTATGAGACCACTTCTGGTGAAAAAGTATTTGAGTACCAGCCACTAAAGACTTTGTTAAGGTACAAAATGAGTAAGGCTTTTTTATTGAAATGGTCTTTTTTTACTTCTAATGACCACTTTTCTCCTCAGCTAAGAATATAGTTATCTCCATCGTTGTTTGTTTTCTTTCTTCTTCCCTTCCTCTTCTCTTCATAACCCTTCCTTCCTTCCTTCCTTCCTTCCTTCCTTCCTTCCTTCCTTCCTTCCTTCCTTCCTTCCTTCCTTCCTTTGCCATCTCGTCTCATCCCTTCCCTTCCCTTTCTCTTCTTCTCTTTCTTCTTTTCTTTTGAAAAATCTTAGCAAGAGTTAATGGACTTATGATCTAAAAATTAGGTTTATTAGAAATTTCTGTCATACAGCCTGGAGAATTGAGGTTTGAATTCTCCTTGGCTTGAGTCAATCCTTTATCCTTTTTAGGTAAATGAATTAAGTCTCATGCAATTTCCTGTGTGGGAGACTCTTTTTAGATGAATCATTTAAATTGAAAGTCCTCTCTGCTCATCAAGAGGCAGGGTTTTAGAGTTCTCCTGAGTATTTTGTGCATGCTTAGTACCATCATTGAGATACATAAGGCAGCCATGTACCTTAATCTCTATGAAGTCTTGATTCATATGTGATTATTTGGGTAAAGGGTATAAATGCAGTTTTGTATCTTTGGATCTCTTAGCAAAATTTCCCTTGGGCCATTTAAAAATAACCTTTCTTTGTTCCTTTTTAACTTGAAACTATTTATTGGAAAAACTCAGGCCTAACTTCAACATCAGAGACCAAAATTCATATCCTATTTTGTCCTACAATCCCTAATCCATTGTTGATACTCAGAACTGATGAAATAGTAACAATGCTATTTTTCACCCCTGAAGTGACAGAATGTTATAAATGCTGTGATTCCAACATAATCCTGTGAAGTTTTTAATAGACCATATTAGGGCCTATAGGGACATATTTACATGCTAAATTGTTTTTATGAAACTGGCCTCAAATGATTCTAGAAAAAGCCAGACAGGCTTCCGCACAAGAAAAATGTAATATCTTTACCTTTGCATTTGTTCTATGGTACTTGTTCAATTTGCCCATGCTTCTCTTATCTTGTAAAGGGCAACTCTCAAATAATTTTTCAGTGTTCCCTGCAATAAGAAACAATTAAGACAGAACTCTTTTGGTATTAGTATCACCTTTGCACGTGCATGTTTGTTGCTCTGTAATTAAGCATTAATGTGTCTCATTCTGTTTTGCACTCCCAAACTTTCTCTTGAAAGCATGTGGAAGGAGGGTGAGGGGCATCCAGCTAAGACTTATTTATATGTAAGTGGCTCTAGGCATCTCAATAAACTAGTGAGGGCTTTCCCAAATATTACTGATAAGGACATTGAGGCCCAGGCAATTATTGGAGGGGGGTCACACAGCGAATAAATGATTGCTGTGCCATCACAAGCCAGCTTTTCATGCCTTTAAAGCCTGTGTTCTTTCCACAACAAGAGGCCTCATTTGTCTCACATCAACCTTGCAGCTCTCACATGGGACGGAACTCACCAGATGCGACTAACGGGTTTTGGGCGCAGGCACAAGTCTCACTTTTCTAGGATGCTTTACAGTTTACAAGAGATTTTCTTTTATGTTACCTATTCAGATATGAGCAGTGACTCTTTGCGATATATTCTCATTTTACAGAGGAGTTCTTTTTGATTTAAGGAAATTAGGAATTTGTCAGGTCATTTCTGGGAATTATTCTCTGCCTGTATGTGTGTGTGAATTCAATCAAACAAATATTTACTTTCTCATATGTGTCTAGCATTATACTAGGTGCTATTTGCAATACAAAGTAACAATTACATTCAACACTTATTGGGTTGTTATGGTGGTAATTATTTACAGGCATCCTTTCATGTAATCCTCATAGCCTTGTAAGCTAAGTACTGACTATCCCCATTTTGGCTGATGAAGAAACTGTGACTCAGAGAAATCAAGTTACTCACCTATTGTCTCACAGATAATAGGTGGTAGATTCAAGACTTGAACCCAGGCAGTTGAGCTCCAGAGCCTGCTCTTAACCACTGCAGAAAGTTACAAAATTACAAAGTATGGCCCTGCCTTGTAATGTTGGAGTCCAGATGGCCACACAACACCCACCCAGGGGGAAAGATTGGCATGGCTCTGGAAGATTGATCAGGACTTTGACGTATGTGGGGGTGAAGGAGAGGGTGTTCTCATCATGGGGAACAGCATGACAAATCCAGAGATATGGGAGTGGTATGGGCATTCAGTTTTACTATAGATTGATTCTATTTAGTGTTATAATGTCTGATATAATAATATGAGAAGGAAAGGACTTTACTTACCTGGAGTGTGGAGTTGGGAGGAGTAGCCCTTGGTGACAAGCATGGGGTGGAAGGCTTTGGAAGACAGATCTTGAAGAAACTGGAGAAGGGAATGGGCTTGCAAATTGAGTGGGCTTCTGGGTAAATGGAGGCTGCAGTCTAATCTGGGAAGGAGAGAGAAATTCAGAACAGCAAAGCAAGGGCCATCTCCTTGGACAAAAGCTTCAGGAAAGAAAGGCCTATGTGAACCCAGGGAATGCAGTTGGATGCCAGGAAAGAGAGCAGAAGAAGAACATTTTCAGAGGAAGAAAGAGAGGCACCCCATCCCTTAGGAGCTCTGGGGAGGTTTCCTCTCAACTCAGTTGACGACCACAGCTGCAAGTTGAACACAGTGAGCGCCAGCCACTGCCCAGACTGAGGGGAGCAGAGACAACTGAGCAATTGACCTTTGGCCATGGGTGTGAACCTTAATGAAGTGCAGAGCCTCTTCCATTATGTGGGTTGAGAAACTGCAGGAAAATATATGAGGGGGATAAGGGAGCTAAAGCTAGGGAAGGGCCAATGTGTTAGCAAGTCAGATGTGAAAAATGTCTCCAGGGGAGTAAGAGGGTGGGAACCTGGAGCCAGAGCTCTGACTGACCTTCCTGTTCGCTTGTCCCAATCTCTCCTCACTTCCCTGTAACACACAGCACTGTTCTGCTCAGCAGCCAGCAGCTCCAGGGGGATGCTTATGCTCCTCTCTGTTGTAATTCCCTTCTTGTTTGCTGAGTATCATCGGTGGTAATTTCTATGTAAATTTGTTCAAAGCAGCAATTTAGCAGCTTTTCTGTTGACAAATGAGGGACATTGTAATAGTCAAGTGACTGCATTCAGTGTCACTTGCAGGAGGTGGCAGCTGTGTCCTGAAGGTTACAGAGATTGTCACTGGGGAGAGCTTGGGAAAGCCTCCTTTCCACTGTGTCCTATTGCATTGTGCCCACTGTCATACAGGATGAAATATGCCTCTATGCCTTATGAACCTGGTTTCTTGTGAAGACTCATTGTTCTGAGTCTTCCCTCTTTTATTACTTGGTTAATGAATACCTTTCAAACAAGACTCCTCCAAAGTTGCCCAGAGGTGTTCAGAAGCAGAGGCATGTATGGTTTTGTCTCAAATGTTTCTCGTTGTCCATCTCCAGGAGATAGCGACTGTGGCATCCTTTCTGATGTGACCAGGGATGGGCTCAAGGAGAAAGGCACCTTTGCTATCCAGATGTCTGTCACCTCCTCTTTATTTACTATAAGAATTGAAGTCCTTTTGATTTCACATAAATCATTTCCCAGATAGACAGTTTCCTAAGCAGATTCCTCCCCTGCCTAAACCCTTCCTACTGCTACGGGTTGAAAATGGGAAAGGTAGGCAGATGAGGAGGTCATTAACGCAATTTAAGAAAAAAATAATAGTAAAGGAAATTACAGCCTCATTAAATACAATAAGGCAAATGAATCACTTACACAATATAAAACTTTACTATTAACAGAATATATGTACTTATGAAAATATCGCATCAAATTGAGGTGAACTGGGGCCTGATTTATTGGTGTCAGTATCTGAGTTATCTTCAGACTGTTAAGCCTGTATCACTCTATGAGTGATACCACTTTTTCTCTGGAGGGTGCTATAAATGTCCCGGTTAGGATAACAGACACCTACTGTATACCTACTTAAGTCCATGCCTTTTCACTGTTCACAATTTCCTGTAAGGGACATTCTTGGGGGTAAGTGCCAGGACAGATGTGAGTCTCTCACTTCAGTTCTGTGATCCACACAGGACTTGGTGCTATTTTGGGAGCCAGGTGCATTGTTTATGGCCCCAAAACAAAAGAAAGCATCCTAACTAGTGGCCAGCTCAAATTAGGAGCTCTAAAAGGAAGGACCTCCTGGAAGCCAGCTTCTGATAGATGGAAATCTCACTTACAATATTTTTGAGGTCCTTAAAGATAGATCCAACCACAACAAAGATGTAATCAGTCTCTTGGTTGATGAGGAAACTGGTCCAGAGTGCACAGACTCAACCTAAGTCCCTCCACGGTGTTGTCAATGAATGTACACAACATTACTTTTCTCATTTGCAACTCTTGAGAGGTAATGTCCTTTATTTGATGTTCAAAAGTATTGCTTTATGTTTTACTACTATAAAAGTAACATGTTCTCATTATATTTTTTAAAAATAGGAAATAAAGGAAAGATAAAAAATAAGTAATTAGTCCAATCTTCTTGAAATGACTGGTAATAATTAGGCATATTTCACCCCCATTTTTTTTCTCTAGCCACTTTATTTTTTCATATTTTGCATTTGGGTCTATTTTCAACTATGAACCACTTGCTATTTCAAAGGCATTTTCTACAGACATGGTGTTCTTTCTTGTTTCCTTCTTTACTCGACAATCACTTGCTGTGCCAAGCACTTGGAGGACAGAAAGGAGAACATTTCTGAATTGTATTTGTAATCAACTAGTTGAAGACCAGTAACAACTCTCTTGAATCTCATTAGCTTGTTATTTTTACTGTCAAAATCTCACACTCTTCATTTGGTAACCAAATGGAAGCAACAGACTTCATCATTGTGTAATTGTTTTGAATTAGCTTGGACTTCCTAGCAATCTGTGATAACATACACTAGGTACTTTCCTTAATACAGGAGCCCATACAACTTTACATGTATGTGGGGAAGAGGCAATGGTGGGAAGTTTCACATAAAAGTGCAATGTCAATGTCATAAGTAAGGGGAGGTAGATACTCTGAAGTTAGACCTTTGGGCTTACATTTCACTCTTGACCACTCCTAGGCGATTTTCCAATGCCCGATGCTACATCAGACCTAAAAATCAGGGGTTCACAAAACAATGAGATTGAAACGTCAACTGATTACTGCTCTGATAGAAAACCTTTCCTAATTTGGGAAGGATTGGCAAGGAGGTGGAGGATGAGCTCCTAGGGCACAGTTTTAATTCACCAGAAAAATGTATCTTCTTACAAACTAATTATCTCACTGACATGTGGCTAACAGCCAGCTTGTCACACCCTAACCTGGTGTATCAACCTAAAGCTATGTAAACACAACCAGCTCTCCATCTTCTTCAAATGATTTTTGAAATATACCTTTGATGATCTTCCTTTATTATAAAATAAAAGGAATGACAAATTTATAAATAAAATGATATATGGGTTTAAGAAAGGCCACTTCCAAGCAGAAGGCTTAAAAGCTAATTATTGTTGTTGAGAGAGAGAGAAAGAGAGAGAGAGAGAGAGAGAGAGAGAGAGAGAGAGAGAGAAAGAGAGAGAGAATTTTCCAGGCAGCCAGAGCAGAAAATGCCTAACTTTTCATTCCGCCTACCCATTGAACTATTTTGTAAATGCTTAATAATATGTCAATGAGATCCCTGTCTTGGGAACTTTCAAATGAAGTAACTAAATCTCTTTACTGAAACATTATCACAAGGAAAATCTAATCCCAGTTTTCTGATCACTGATTCTTCAGTTGTGAGAGAACCTCTGAGGAGGTGGAGCTTGCAGCTGAAGGTCTCTAACATTTTCCTTGGCAGCCCTCTTCTTCAGTTGCCCTTCTTAAGGAGATCATAACAAACTGCTCATTGCTCACTTATCAGAGATTGCCCTACCCCTCCTACATTCTTCCACTGCAAATCTTAGCTTATCTTGTGTTTGAAATGCAGATGCCTACATCTGGTAGGAACCCTGAAGAGAAAATGCAATGCCAAAATCTCTGTGAAGCTGAAAATCCAGATTTTGAAGGAAGAGCAGCCTCACAGATAAAGTCGGAATGGCACTGATTGCATTGCCTGAGGCTCTCTGTAGGGAACTGTGGTCAGGTAGGGGCACCTTTATGTAAAGACCATGGGGATCACCAATGAACTGGCAAGTCTTTCCCATTTGACACTCTAGCACTTGGTACTCTCCTATACCTCTAACTTCACTTGATTATTCCCTATTTTCTTTTATGCCTATAAACCAGGATGGTTTAGAGACAGTTGTATATTTGTGTGCTACATAATTCAATTCATTTGAAATGTGAATGTCTCTTCTAGTGGTGTGCAAGGCACAGTCTGCAAAACCATACATTATAGCCACATCGTCAATGCCCAACTAGAATGTAAATACTTAGAGGACAGAGATTGCGTGACAGAAAAAAGTTTCTGTAAGTATTTGGTTGAAGTGACAGAGTCAGGAGACTAGCCCCAACTTCACTGACTACCAGAGGAGTGAAATCTGCCCCCCAACATGTCTGTTTGTAACATGTTTCTTTAAAATTTATGTATTTTTAATTTTTTTATTTATTGATTAACGTATTACATGTGTCCTTATCGCCCCATTGCCCTCCACCACACCACTCATGCCCTCACCCCCCTGTTGTCTGTGTCCATTGGTTAGGCTCATATGCATCCATACAAGTCCTTTAGTTGATCTCCCCCCTTACCCCCACCCTCCCCTACCTTCCCTCTGAGATTTGACATTCTGATCGATGCTTCTCTATCTCTGGATCTGTTTCTGTTCATCAGTTTGCAACATGTTCTTTTATAAATATATTTTATTGATTTTTTTTACAGAGAGGAAGAGAGAGGGATAGAGAGTTAGAAACATCGATGAGAGAGAAACATCAATCTGCTGCTTTCTGCACACCTCCTACTGGGGATGTGCCTGCAACCAAGGTACATGCCCTTGACTGGAATCAAACCTGGGACCTTTCAGTCCACAGGCCGATGGTCTATCCACTGAGCCAAACCAGTTAGGGCCAAACATGTTTTTTTAATCATTGAAAATTATGTGGTTTTCATGGGGGTCATATGATTCAAGTTTTGCCTCAGGCTCCATCACTCTGTGTTTTATTATGGTGAGCTTATCCACACATTTATGAGACCTGCCAGGCCACTGGAGGTGTTTTTATATGTGGCTTGACCTCTCTGGACCTCATTAAACCTATCTACAATGCAGTTTTCTAATCTGTAAATTTGCCATCATACCTTCCCTGCCTACGTCATGAGACCTTCTGATGATCCGAAGAGGTAATGAAAGCAAAAGCACTGTAAACATTACAAAGTGCAACATAAATAGACTATGTTTTATCATTAAACTAGAGGCCCGGTGCACAAAAATTTGTGCACTCGGGGGGGGGGGGTCCCCCAGCCCGGCCTGTGCCCTCTCACAGTCTGGGACCCCTCGGGAGATAACGACCTGCTGGCTTAGGGCTGCTCACGGGTGGCAGAGGGCAGGCCCAATCCCTAAGTGCAGCCCCTGGTCAGGCTCAGAGCAGGGCCAATTGGGAAGTTGGGGCGCCGCCCCGTCATGCACAGAGCAGGGCGGATCGGGAGGTTGCAATGCCACACTCAGTCACGCTCAGGGTAGACTGATTGGGGGGTTGGGGCACCGCCCCCTGTTACACTCAAGGCAGGGTCGATGGGGAGGTTGCGGCGCCACCCCCTGTCACTCACAGAGCAGGGCCAATCAGGGGGTTGAGGCGCTGCTCCCTGTCACTCACAGAGCAGGGTCCATCAGGGGGGTTGGAGCACTGCCCCCTGTCACTCACAGAGTAGGGCCGATAGGGGAGTTGGGGCACCGCCCCCTGTCACACACAGAGCAGGGCGGATCAAGGGGTTGGGGCGCTGCACCCTGTCACACTCAGGGCAGGGCCAATGGGGAGGTTATGGCTCTACCCTGTCACACACAGAGCAAGGCCCGTGGAGGGGGGTTGGGGCACCACCCTCTATCAACCACAGAGCAGGGCCGATCAGGGGGTTGGGGCACCGCCACTGTCACACTCAGGGCAGGGCCGATGGAGAGGTTATGGTTCTACCCTGTCACACACAGAGCAGGGTCGATCAGGGGGTTGGTGCGCTGCACCCTGTCACACACAGAGCCGCAGGGCAATCGGGGGATTGGGGAGCTCCCCCCCTATCAGGCACAGAGCAGGGCTGATCAGGGGGTTTGGGCGCTGCCCCCTGTCACGCTGATCCCGGTGCCGGGAGCCTTGCTGCTCCGCTGATCCCGGTGCCGGGAGGCATATTACCCTTTTACTATATAGAATAGAGGCCTGGTGCACGGGTGGGGGCTGGCTGGTTTGCCCTGAAGGGTGTCCTGGATCAGGGTGGGGGTCCCCACTGGGGTGCCTGGCCAGTCTGGGTGAGGGGCTGAGTGAGGGCTGTTTTCCCGCTGGCAGTTGACTAAAAGCTCCCAACCGCTCCTTGTTTTCTTTTTTTTTTTTTAATTCTGGGCCAGCTTTAGCTCTGAGGCCTCGCTGCTGAAAACATGGATACAATGTTGCGGTCCGGGGCTGACTGAAAGTCGGTTTTGTTTAGCTTCTTATTTGCAACATAGTAATAGTTGCTTAGAGTTGCAGTTGAGAGTCCAGCAAGTGAGGCGGGGAACATTGGAGTCTGCAGTCCCTGGAGGAAGCAAGCCTCCCTGTTCGCTTCAGTGCATGGCTGCCGGCCGCCATCTTGGCTGACAGTTAATTTGCATAAGGATACGCTGATTAGCCAATGGGAAGGGTAGAGGTCGTACGCCAATTACCATGTTTCTCTTTTATTAGTGTAGATTAATTCATAGTATTATGGTTATTATTGTGATGATAATGAAATGTGATCAAAACGAGCTTAGTATATGCATCTTATAAAATGGGATCTTCATCCTTTGACCAATTAGCAGACCAGCCTAAAACCTTCAGAATGTTACATTTCTGAGCACATTTCATTTTTCCTTTATAGTCCCCTGTGGATTTCTTGTGAGTAAACAAAAATGGAGAGGCCACTGCATAGGTTACCTTTCATTCAAGATGTTGTGGCATCCTATTCATTGTCAAGTTCTGGGCTTTTTTCCTCCTCATCACAAAATATTGGTGTCACATGGAGCATCCCTTCTTCACTCTTGACCCTTGCTTCCTCTCTAGTGAGCATCCACCTCAAACTGGAGAATATAAATCTGAAAATCTGTGTTTTGGAATGTCAGGAACCATCAAAAAGCACTTCCAAACCTTAAATATATTTAGCTTGTGATTATTATAAAGCTTTACTGTATTATTTGGTAAAATATTAAGCAAAATGATAGACAAAATATAGGCTATATAAAAACTCATGAAATTAATGTGATTTGAGCACTCATGCAAAGATGAGCCATGAAAAGTGGTCATCCACTTATCCCTTGTACTATTATTTATTTAACTAGAGGCCTGGTGCATGAATTCATGCATGGGTGGGGTCCGGCTGGCCCACCCCAATAGGGCCAATCAGGGCCAGGCCAGCCGGGGGCGGGGGCGCTGTGGGCAGTTGGCTGGCTGGCCCTGCCCCTGTTCGAAATCCCAGTCAAACTCCCGGTAGGGGACAATTTGCATATTAGGCTGTTATTATATAGGATAGCGTTCTTTAGTTTACTCCTTTTACTCAAAAAGATACATTTATTTGAAAAGCAAAATGTATATATAACCCTAAGGTAAATTGAAAGTCAGTATCATTCTCATAAATAAAAGGCAATAAAGCAATAAGAAAAATATGTCATACATTAGTTGTATATTGTAGCCTGCTAAAGTCAAGGCCTACTATCTCCTTATTTAAAAATCAAAGGAGAATATAAAAGTCTTAAAAAACTTTTAATGCCCTGTAAGCACCAATTTCTCTATGAGAAAATAGGAATAGAAAGAAAATTGGTGTGATTTAGTATTTTCTTCATTATGACTTCAAATATTTCAACATATCAACCATAGTAGTCACAAACATTTGGGTAGTTATTTATTCTGATGAATGTTTTCAGTAATGTGAACTATATTGCTGTGAAGTTATATTGTCTGTTTATTTAAAAATCTCTTTCCTGCCTCATTTCTTTATTAAAAGAATAAAGGACTTTATTTCTTTAAGGCAAATTCTTTACTATAAAAAAATACTACAACCACAACAAAAAACTATTAAATGATTACTTAGTCATATCCCAGTGGCAATGCTTTATATAGATATTCTAATTCAGGGCTCATAACAGCTCTGTAAAGTAAATGCTATTACAGTATCCATCTTACAGATGTAGAAACTAAGACTTAGGGAATTTATTCATTTGCCTGACCACATAGCTAGTAAATCAGACAATCTGATTCCAGAGCCTATAATCTTAAACTTTCCTAAAATAATTTTACTGATTTAAAGAAATAATACTGAGTATGGTAAAAGGCCATATTTCATTGTTTGTTTGTTTGTTTGTTTGTTTTTTGGGGGAAGGGGAGTATATTAATAGTCAACTTCACTGAAACTAAGATTGACATTTTGAAATTGCTGTACCATTAAAAGATCAAACTTTAAAAATTGGATTTAAGTTCAGGAAGGAAGGTAAACAAGTAAAGATACAACAATAACAACAAAATATTACTGACCATTCTCTTTTTTTTATTGTTGAAAGTATTACCGATGTCTCCTTTTCTTCCTCATTGACCCTTTCCTTCAAAAGAATGTTTACTCTTCCCTCCATCTCACCTTTTTTTTCTTTTTACCTCTCTCCCCTCTAGTGTACTGACATCCTTAGATTCCTTAACATGATGCTATTTTATTAACAAGGCTGTGAGAAATTTGGGAGTAAGCTTCTAAGGAAATTCATAGAGTCAAGGAAAAGTAACAATTCGAAAAGTCTATAGAACCCAGATAAGGAAGACTTTTTAAAAAATTGGCAGCAATGACTCACACCAGTATTTCATTCCATGCCCTTTTATCATTACCTCATTCCCATTTCCACTTCCTTTATGGAAGAGTTCTCACCCTCAGCACAGTTGACATTGTGGGCCAATAATTCTTCATTGTAAATGGCTATCTTGTCCATTGTTGGATGTTTAGCAGCATCCCTGGGCTTTCCCCACAAGATGCCAGTAGCAACTCCTCCCCCCCTGCCCCCCCCGCAACCCACAACCCTAGTTCTGACAATAAAAAAATACTATCAAACTTTGCAAAGTCATTCCTGGTTAAGATTCACTGCTAGTGGTTACCTACACTCCTGGCACTTTTTCTGCTTATTTTGCTGTTAATTGGCATCTGCTATTATTGCTTTCAGTGTTGATATTGTTGCTTTTTCCTTTAGTAAAGATTCTTTCTCTGCTCAGAGAGAAGACATACTTAGAATCCTTTAGGACTTCATAAATTTCTCTTGATTTCAAGGTATACAATGAGGTAGAAAAATGATGGTATGATTAGCATATGTATCTAAATATTTTCATCAATGAATCTAAATTTCTATCATATTGTGTTCTCAAAGGATACTTTCTGAGGTCTAATCAAGCACTGTGACTTCCAGAAGTGGATGGGAGCCTTACCAGGCTGTGCTGGACTAGAGTCACTGTGGAAACCAGGAAATAAATGCACAACACTAGTCTTGCTTTTGGCTAATCTGAGCTTCCCAGAATTCCATTAGCCTTTTTCTTTTTCACCACAGAAAGGAGTGAACCCTCATCTTGGCATGTCATGTGGTAACATGAGCCAGAAAATACCATACTCATAAATCCCTCATTTAGATTGTAATAATTATCCTATCAATAGTTAGGGAAACACTCCTGAAACCTTTTGGAGTCCCCAAGATATGTGCCATCGTTTGAAGGATAAGTGACTCAAAATTTACATCAACAACACCATTTTGAATTCTTTACCTGTTAGACTGGTAAAACTAACTTGGGGTACTTCTTTGGGAAAGATGATGGAGAAGAGGGAAGTAAAAATACAAAGAAAGGCTTATAGCAAAAGTCTTGAGAAATATTTTAGTCTTCAGAAGGAATTAATAAGAGAAAAGTGTTTGTGATGGAACCTACCATGCACCATGTTTCACCTGTTACCCTTGGAAATTTCCCATTTGCATAATATTTCCTAAGATGCTGCTATGCTAAGGCTAGGAGGAGATGGGGGTTGCAATTGAGTAAAGATTCACTCTTTGGAGCAGGTGCAGGTGCTGTTTTGGAAATCGAGCCCTTGGTTACTTGAAAGATAATTTTTTGTTTCTGTTTTCATCATGTTCTCCTATTTTCAACTCCTTACTCACATGCATGGTTGGCTTATTCCTCTCCTTTATGCCTGGAGACTTCCCCCCTTAGATTTACTCTCTTGAGGAAGAATTTATTTCTACTTTCCTACAATCACAACCAATGTTCAGTTCAAGTCATGAATGAAAGGCTCTAATAAGGTACCCTGAACCTTTGTAAAGCACAGAAGTTATTATTAATTGACACTTTGATATATTTGCTTTAAGGCAATTCACCTGCAAATTTAATAGTGATATTAATGAGCCATTTAATGTGTGATTAATTTAGGGTAGAAATCCTTTTGAGAACCTTATAAATATCTAGTCTTATGATGAATGAAGCTGATCCATTTTTTTAATGCTTCTACCTCAACAGAGAAATATTCATGGGAACACATAGTTTAATGTCATTACTTATTAGAAGTAACTTGTTTTGCCTACCTACTTCATAAGCACCTTTCTTTACTACCATTACTTGTGTCTGTCTTATTCTGACTTATTATCCACTGGTTCTAGCTTTGAGGATAGCAGCTCAATATATTGAATAGTTATATTTATCTACATACATGTCCTATGCTATGTTTTAAAGTGCATAGTGGAATTGAGACACAGGTTGACTCTATAAAGAATCATCCATGGGTAATTTTAAGTAAGTTGGAGATTCAGGGGTGCGGATACTTTTAAAAGTCATATACTTTTATGAGTCTTCAAAATAAAATCCCATAAAAAGAGATGAGTTATATGATATAATGCTACCAAGAATCATCAGTATTAGCAACTCAGACCTGTTTAGATCCTTTTGAGACTCAATGGAGTAAAATGACTTAGAAGAAATTCCTACAGCTGGTTAAAAGTTGAGGTGACCTCTTCCATTTTGGGGCTCCAGCAATACCCAAAACTTTTCCTTGTGAGCCTTGGACCTCTGCTGCAATAGTACGCTTTTTGAGGATGCTTAAAAAATGGTCTCATTTTAAGTAACAAGCAGTACCACAGCTTCTTAAATTTCAATAGTTAAGTTGGAGCTGTAAGGTTTAATCCCAGAACTTTGAAATCAACATCTAAAAAGAAAAATGAAAACTTTACACAAATTCTTTTTATATAGCTTATTGATTTTTAGAGAGAGATGAAGGAAAAAGGGAGAAACATACGTGTGAGAGCACAACATCAATAGGCTGCCTCCAGCACACCCCCACCAGGGACTGAGCCTGCAAACCAGCAACTTCTGGTACACAGGAGAATCCCTAAGCAACTGAGCCATGCCAGCCAGGGTCAATTCTTAATATTAATTATGCTGTGAGTGAAATGTTCATTGCCATAATGATTCTGGCCCTTTCCCTGACATGGATCCCCTCACCCAGCCGTTCTGTGTAGTATCTAGCATAATTCTGCAAATTTTGTTGCTCTTTTTTTCATCTGCATCTTTATACATGTTTTTTGATTGTGCTTACAGGACATATTGAACTACACACATTCTCTCACGTTAAAATCTGTCACCTTACAAGCAAAGCAAAATCCTTCCCTCCATTGCTGAATGGATGACTGGGTGGATAGCTGTTCTTTGCACATAGTCATGTTGAGTAGGTGCTGTACAACATCACTTGTTCTTTTTTTAATGTGACTCATGACAAAATTACCCCAACTTTAAATAATCTCAAGGAAAAAAAACACTTGCCATCTGGAATTTACTGCTTTTAACATAAAAGTAAGACCTAAAATGATACTCAGATACTTAAGAGGCTTCATGTGTTATAAGCAGAAACCAACAGATGGCACCTGGTGTCTGGTATGGCACAAGAAAGGAGGGAAGAACCATGTGGACAGTGGTGTGGAAGAGCTTGGGAAAGGTCATGACCATTTTTAACCAGAGATTAATAATTATTTCCTATATTCTCCAAATAGCCAGTTTACAGATGTCCTTAGCAACACACTACAATTAGTCTATAACTGAGAGGGAACTGCAAATAATCAGGCAAGGAAGCTTCTCTTCTGTCTGTTGGTGAAGAAACTATCTTAACATTTAATTTTAGCCACACAACGTGGAATGCTCCATATAAGATTCTTGTTCTTCTTTTTCACATAATGCATATACTTGGATTTCTGTAACTAGAGATTAACTTGTCTCTTTTAAATAATCTACCTTAGGGATGTGTGGTGGCAAAGAGGGCCAAATGGAGCATTTCCATGAGACACATTCTTATTCATATGTGACATGTAACATAATATATTTTCAGTAAATATTTATAAAATTGATACTGAGTAGAAATATATTATATATATATATATATATATATATATATATCCTCTAGTAACCGGTGCATGAAATTCGTGCATATTAAAAGGGGAATTAATTAGCAGAGATATTTTAATATTGCTATTTGCCCTTTCTCTATAATAGAAGTGTGAGAGAGGAAAGGAAATTAGCAAAATGTATACGAAAATAATATATAAATTTATTAATAAATAAACAGTAACAAAAGGATATAACAACAGAGGCATGATATAAAAACAACAAAAACATGATATGAAAACAACAAAAACATGATATAAAAACAACAGTGATGCAAACAATGACTGATAAAGTGATTAAACTTATTCTAATATCTCCCTGTACACTACATTAAGAGTGAAAACACTTTCAGAGTGCTTGACTAATTTCCTTTGTGATGAAGTATTTAGAACTTTAACTGTAACATCACATGCTCTTCAAACTCGAGAGAAAGCAAAATATAACTGACCATGTGCAAAAATGGGTTCAGATAGGAATATTCCTACTCTGTCTAGAGTTTGTCCTTGTGATTTATTAATAATCATCGCAAATGCTGGCATCACGGGAAACTGTCTTTGAATTAATTTAAATGGGAGACCAGTGTCAGACAGGAACAAATCAATTCTTGGAATCAGAACAGTCCCTCTGCAGATCCTGTTAATACTTCAACTTCGATAATGTTAGGTTGTAATCTTTTGATAATAAATCTGGTACCATTACAAAGACCCCATTTACTATTAAGATTTCTCAATAGCATGATGATTGCACCACTTTCAATTTTAATTTATGACATGGCATTCCCGAAGAAGTAATACTATTAAGAAATTCGATGGCAAAATTTTCCTTTTCAGCATCATCTGTTGAATCAATGGAATCATCACTCAAATATGTGTGAAATTCTCCATCGAGTATATCCAAAATTTCTTCAATTAATTTTTGAATGTGCTCATTTTTTTGAACAAAGAATTTCATGTTTAGATATATTTTTAATATTATCTATAGATGTACTATTTCCAAAGGTAGCTTCAATAATAGATCCATTACAAATCATTTCACAGGGGATTTCAATAATATCCATTCCTAAATGAAAACTGCTATAAAGTTTGCCATCTCCAAGTTTTACTAACTATTCACTATAAGCAGAATCCTCTGATCTCATATTTGTTTTAAGAGACAATTTATTGAAACATCCCCAAACATTACAGTACTTTAAACTCGTTTGTACTATGGCCGATCCCATAGCATGCGATACAATACTGAGACATTGTTGAAAATCCCTTCCAGGAAGGAGAACTTTCCTACCTAATACAACATTCAAATTCATAATTTATCTTAGTAATCTGTCTATGGCATTTATAGCATGACTGGATGCCATGATACATTCATCAATAATGAGAAGTTGGGCCTTTTTAATAGTTTTAGCAACTTCACTGTTTATATTGAATCTAGAAATTGAAGTTTCACTTAATGGAATTGGTTATTTATATTGGGAATGAAAGGTTCTTCCACCGAGAAGTAAATTTGCAGCAATTCCTGTAGACACTGTGGGTAAAACAGTACCACCACAACCTCTAATATAATGTATTAAAACTTTATTTTGGGGAGCCGCTACAGTGTTTTGGACAGGTTCAAACCTTAGACTGATGAGAGGGCATAGTCCTCTCATTGTCATGTGCAAGTCCCAGCTTGGAGGGCAGGGCCCTCCCAGCACAATTATAGCCAACAACTACAGTTTTAAGCTTGAACCTATGGTCCAAACACGTGGCCCCACATCCCTGAGTGATGTAGGCTTGATAGAGTTCAGGTGCATGTAGTTGAGTAGGATTGAAACCCAGGAGAATGTTGTAAACATCTTGGTCATGCCCTTACTTTGCCTTGTGGCATCTGCTATAAAATAAAGACATGACTGTGGGCATGGTCGCTGTCTCTCAGAGAAGCAGTGTCCCCCCGAGACCCAGATTTCATTCTCTTGTCTGTCTTTTCTAAGCCTTTCAGCTGCCCCCACTCAGGTTCACCCTTGGCTGTGCTGGCATGGCACACTTTATAAAGATATGCCTCCATACTCCAAGGGCGGGTTCCTGCCTCAAACCCCGCCCTTACAGGAAATAGCTCTGGGAAACAGTTGGGGGGGTGGGTGCAGCCGTTTCCAAGACAACCCCTGCAGGACTGACTTCCTTCCGCTTGGTCGCACTTCTGGCTGTGATGTTACACCCAGGGTGTGTGTATGTGTGTGTGTGTGTGTGTGTGTGTGTGTGTGTATTATATATCCTTTTTAATCCCAGACTCTAGAAATTTCTGCATTTAAGAATTTCAGAGAATTTGGCCATCAACCTATGCTGAAGGTAAGAAACATTTGACATATGACTGCTTCCATCAGCATTTTCCAGTGTAGAAACACAAGGTAGAAATATCCTTATGGGTATATCTTTGACAAATAATCATTATTTTAATTGATTTTAACAGTGTCTCATTTAGAAAGATTTAAAGAACAGATGTGGTTGGATGTGTGATAAAGTGTGTGCAGTAGGTGTTTTGAAATATCTTTTAAATTACAAGGATGTGGGTAACACCATTTACTCATTGCTGAAAACTCTCAGTTGAACAAAGTATTTGCTTTGTTCCATAATGAATTCCATATATGATTTAAAATGGCTGTGCTAAGCCTCAGGTCATAGGCCATCTTTGCTTTGGGAGATGGGAGCTGTCCTTGGTTCTGAAAGGCTTAACCTTTAATGATGATGGACACAGGATGCTAAGCAAAGTGACTGGAATCCCTTGACCTCCACTGACTTTCGTAGTAAAGGCACTGGAATAATGGGATCCTATGAATTTTATCAAAATGAGCCCAACAACATCTAAGCTGCAGGTTCAGCTATAAAATTAGAGCTCCACAGTTTATTCCAAGGCAGTAACTTTCAAAGGGAGTTTTGAAGTAGTCTTTCTAACTGCAGTTACACTCCCTGAGATAACGAGTTTGCCCATTTTTGAAGACTAGCAGTGTTAGGCCTGATCATTACATTAATTATCAAATCTAATGACAAAGTCAGGTGCTGTGATACTGATGAAGTAGCTTTCTTCTCCTCTGTTCTCCCCTTCTTTCTTCCTCCCTCCTAATTTCACCTTGCCTTGCCTCCCTTCACTTTTTTCTTCTACCTCCTCCCTTTCCTTCATCTCTTCCCTTCATCCACCCCATCCTCTCCCTTTCTCTTCTATGTTATCTTCTTTTCTGTTTCTCTACCTGTCTCAGTATCTCTCTTTGAATTAATTATTAATTTCACCTTTCAGAAAACATTGATCAGTGTCAGTGTGGAACTTATAGTGACTTTGACACCATTTGCAAAAAAATAAACTTATCATGACTTTGAGAGACTGCCAATTGAGCAGTTATAGTCTGCTTTCACAGAGGCTTGATTGGCTTTCAGCTACCTCCTCAATAAGCATCCTCACTCCATCCTCATTGTTTCCCTGCTCCATGAAATAAGTGCTGTGCCCTGATTCAGTATAGATGAATAGAGGTTGCCAAGGAACTCTTTTGAATCATAAGGAAAGTAAGTTCTTTTAGGAGAATGGAAAACGTGGTGTCTTTTGGTGTCAAATAAATGACTTGCTTCTTTTACTAGAGAGATGAACCAGAGTTTATGGGAACCACAGTCTAATGAAGTCACTGGCCACAGTGTCTTCTATCCCCAGGGAGATGCAAAGAGCTACCTTCCTGGCCTGGCACTAATATAATAAATGCAGCTATGATCTGCCGTGTCTGAATTCTTTTTTGCCCTTGGTACACTCTGTTCGCCATCATTTTAAATGACTTATTTTTCATTCCCCCTTTTTATTTAATTTAGTAAGCAGAAGTCTCATAGCATGAACTATGTAAATATTATAACTGAATTACTGCCTGTTTACTTAACTCATTACAGAAAACCATGATAAGCTTTTTAATTACAAAATTAGCTCTGCCAAATCAATTTCTTTCATTTAATGAACTGAAAAAAATGGCACAACAAGGATAAAATCATGCCCCTTTCTCATCCTTTTTAAGAGTACTCTTTTCCCAAAACTAATTGTTAGCAACAACAATGCAAGAACACTACTGTTAACCTTGTCTGGTCCTGTGTGGCTCCTTTAAGTTGTTAAGCCATACTGAACCTATTGACCCAGCACTCATAATATTGAAACTACACATTGAACCTACACATTGTTCTCAGCCTTGTTGTGAGCAGCCTACCCTGTCTTGTCTAGCTTTTTACCTACAAGTTTATTTATGATCTTTCTGGTGACTAACTGTATGACTGTTTGGGTTTTTTGCTTGTTTGTTTTTTTTTGTGTTGTTTTTTGTATAATGCCTTGCATCACTCTTTAGATCTATTACTCATCACTTCTATTTTTTAAGATACACCTCTCAATCATAATTTACATGTCTGTGTTAGCTACACACAACCTTGGGCCCCTTAGTATAGATATACATTTCTGATCACACAAAACCAAGCTCAAGTATGCAAGCCCGTGGCTAACAAGCTGAGATTGTCCTGGACTCTCAAGCAGGACCTGGGTAAATTCTAACAATAAAAATACTCAAAAGATCAAATCTGGAGAGTATTTGTGGAGAAGAGGCTATCCCTTATAGAAAATGAAAAAAATACTCATAATGGAAATTATTCTCATTCTTTCCCCTTTATTCATGCCTATTTCCCACAAATGAGATTACTTATAATATTGCCCGATTACACTTATATCAGAATCTCAAGCTAAAGAAAATGAATAGGTCATTCATCAGAAAAATGCATAGTCACATGAGTTTTCTGAGATAGCCAGAACATTTGACCAATAGTGTCCTTCCTGAAATTTTTATGGTTTCTTTGGAGAAAACCAGATGCCCATGAAAATAGACTGAAAAGTTTATGCCTGTGGTTGGAAGATTAAGAGGAAAAATTGAAAACTACATGTTATTTATGTTGTAGCACATAATTTTGGAACTATAAGTGCAGAAGATAAAACATTTCCCCCACTAATGTGTGAAAACATAATTATCTTTAATGTACTTACAAATGCATTGCTATTAATTACGTAAATTCTTTCTTTCAACATTCCTCACTTTGGGCCAGACTCTTTTTTAATTTTTTTTATTTTCCCTTTATTGATTAAGATATTACAAATGTGTCCTTATCCCCCCAATGTCCTCTCATCCCCCCAATCCTGCCCTCACCCTCACCCCCTGTTGTCCACATTCATCATTTATGCTTATATGCATGCATACAAGTCCTTTGGTTTATCTCTCCCCCTCACCTCCACCCTTCCCTACCTTCCCTCTGAGTTTTGAGCATCAGATGGATGCTTCTCTGTCTCTACATCTGTTTTTGTTCATCGGTTTATGTTGTTCATTATAATCCACAAATCAGTGAAAGCATGTGATATTTATCTTTCTCTGACTGACTTATTTCACTTAGCATAATGCGATCCAGCTCCATCCATACTGTTGCAAATGGTAGGAGTTCCTTCCTTTTTACAGCAGCATAGTATTCCATTGTGTAGATGTGCCAAAGTTTTTTAATCCATTCGTCTGCTGATGGGCACTTAATCCTGCAGATGAATGGGCCAGACTCTTGGAGGTTGAGTTGAAGATGGCTATTGTGTAGGAAGAAGTGGTTTATGAAGAATAACTTCTTTCAGTGGATACTCCATTGGGAACTCAGCATGTGTTTTCCCAGCCCCTCTCCTGATGACCATGGACTGCTGGCTCATGCTCCTGGTTGAAGTGGCATAATAATTAATTCAGGAGTCTGCTCCTTTTCTCTGTGGTGCCTTAGGGCAATGTAAGACAAGTCTGCTGAGGAATGAGAAGGATCCTTGAATCAATTTTGGTTCTAAAGATGTCATAACTGTGGATCACAAATCTGTGACACAATACACTCACCTCAGAAAATTTTCTTTATGGAATTACCTTTGCATTTTGTCTTAAATATTCCACTGTCGTGTTCTTTTGTGTGTTCTTATTAATTCAAAAATCCAAATTCCTGATCTAGTTTCTGTGACTATACACACACACACACACACACACACACACACACAGCATTTCAACCTTATGGGCCTGCTTTGCAAATAACCTCTATGAGAGCACTGCATGAGAGATTTCTCCTTGAAAAGATATCATGGCTTTCAATAGTTGGGTTTCCCCAATATAGTCATGAGACTGCACATGGCTATGGTGTGTGCTTGTGTGGGGAGGGGTCTCCATTTTCTTGGAACCATAATGTCAGGTTTCATATTGTCTGAGATCCGCATCTCTTCCAAGCCAACCATGTACCAGTTTCTCTCAGAATTGCCTTCCCTGATGACCATAACTGGTTATATAATCCTGCGATTTCTATTATTCTGACTGCTGATCCGTGCCTGATGGCTCTGCCAAGTCTCACAATGCCACAAGCTTTTGATTGCTGCACTCTAAGCTGCTTAATAAGACAATTAAAAATGATTTACAAATGGTCGTCCCAATGCAACTAGGGATCAGGAAGAGAATGTTCTATGGGCTGCAATTTTAAAAATGTGTACCCTTTTACAGTTTCTCTTGTAGCTGCCTTTAATTCCAATACTGGTTTACTTTTTCTTTAAGTATTATTTTACAACAGTACCTTCTAAATCATGTATATCTGGGAATCATTCAAGGGATGTGTTTCTGAAACTGGGTTTTTCTGAAAGCTTCTTCCTTGTAGTAGGGGAGAAAAAACTGCCTAGAAATCAGAGAAGTTAAAGGTAATACAGATAGGTTTCATTAAGCTGGCTCATTCTCAGTTTGAGGGTCAAACTTAATTTAATCACTGACTCACCCATCCTGATCCATTTCCTCTTTTTCTCTTCACTTTTACCATTGATTGATCAAAATGGGCAAATTTCCCAGTGAGTTAAATAGGAAATGGAAATATAACAGAATTAATGGTGTTGGTATTATAAATATGAAACTGAGAAAGTAGAATCTCATTTCATCTTGTATGTGTTGAAAATGTTCATTGTTTGGTTTTATTTGGTTGATTTTTTTAAATGATTGAAACTTGATATTGACCCAAATATTAAGAAGACATTGTTTTTAGTGCTGAGACCCATGGATTAATAAGCTTGACATTGACTGGATTGTTGTAACTTTTTTTTAAATGGACATATGAAATAGATTTTTAAAATAACAAATTTTGAAACCAGACATTGCTGTATTTCACTCTTGTCTCTGTTAATTAGTAAAGTTTAGGACCTTGAGCAAGATTCTTTATCCATCTGAGATTCCATTTTCTCATCTGTAAAGTGAATATACTCATCCTGAGTTCAGGTTTGTTATGAAGGTTGCATAAGGTGATTTGTGTAAAGTGCCTGACGCAGTGGGTGCTCACAAAATGTTAACTTCCATCAATCCTCGCACTCAATTCTGGAGTATGGATGAATGTTTCTTTATTGCTGTTTATGGCAGTAGTTCCCATGGTATATCCTGGCGCATGCTGTCAGATGCTAAGTGGTTTGATGATGAAATCACTGTCTCAGCACTACACAATAACATTTTGTGATACACTTTGAAAATTAACCCCTCCTATGTGTATCAATACACTAGCCTTGTTCTATGTTTAAGCAATGTGAATGGTACAGTGATAGCCATATATGCTTTGGAAGATTTTTTAATAGAACATTCCACAATATTCTACTGATCGAACTAGCATCAAAATAAAACCTATAAACATGTCACTGGAAGCCAGGGACCACTGACCCACTTACATAATGTGACTGGATCCTTTTCTGATTGTCAGTCCCTGAGATTAGAGTTAAGTAGAAAATAAATATAATATAATATAATATAATATAATATAATATAATACAATATAATATAATACAGAGTTTCTCTTAGTCTCTCTAACTGTTTCTCCTTCCATGACCCTGTAAGATTCCTTAAAATTTAACAACATGTGATAAAGAGCATCGTTGACCTTCAGGCATTGTTCAAAGTTCCATACTCAGAAAGCAAATCCTTGGCAAATACTTCTCATCAGAACAGTCTCTCTCACCTCCCTGCTCTCTTCATTCCTTATTTGTTATCCCCACCAGATTTTATACACCTAATCTTTGTTCTGTATGTCAAAGAGTAGATTAGCATTCAATCATTCAGCCAGTATCATCTGCAGAAGTATCAGATACTATCTGTGCTCTCCCTTTCCATCCATACCAGCCTTATGTCTGCCATTCTTCTTTGCTTTCAGGAGGTCTCATCTTTCTCAGAGAAGAGAGATGAAAAGTCAGCCCATGACTTAACTATTTGATCTGAAACAAAAGCAGTGACAATAGAAGTAAGAGTACCCAATGTTTTTAAGCTAGGCTTTGTGAGTCACCTTCCCTATCTTACCACTTATTGAGCCTTCCCCAATCCTCAGCATGCCACACCCATACACTGTGCCACTCTGCATTAACCCCCATGTTGGAGAGAAGAGAAGTCTATTGCGGGAGGTAGAACAGGATAGAGTTAGCACAGGGAATTTGCCTCTGGTGCTCTTGCACCTCTTTCAACCAAAAGATGACAAATGCTTTCCTTGGGTCCTAAAGTGGCTTTTTGTCATCTTCTTAACCAAGCCACTGTTGCATAAGAATATTTACCATAAGTTTAGTTTTTAAAGGAAGATAGTTTGACATCCATATATCAGATCTTAGTGGATAAAATGGATAATATAAAGGAGAGAGGATTCCTTACACCATACTAAACTCAGTAATTTAACATCTTCTATGTCAAGTATCGAAAACTCTGCTTACATATTTCAATAACATGTTGACTTTAGAATAAATTTATAGTGGCATTAAATATTTAAGGTGTTCATTTTTTCTATCATGATAATCTAAGTTCCTCTTCCTGATATCCTGATTATCTTTGATAATACTGTCTCACTTCACAAGCTAATATTACTTTCCATTTCTTCCCTCTATTCTACCTAGTTTGGTATCTTTGTTGTTCCACTGTTCTGTCATGCTTGTTCACCTTTGTATTCTTCCTGAAACCTGTAATACCTTTTGCTTCATTTTTTTACCTTAGCAAATATAGCATGTCCTTCAAAAGTCACCTTCAGGTTTTTCCTGGCCAAAGAAACCATCACTCATGTTTCTTTACTTGCAATTTGTCATGCAGTATAATGCCTAAACCTATACTGTTTAATATTTTTCCATGCCTTTGGTTATATTATTTTGCTTCCTTTATTAGAGTAAAAAATCCTAAAGTTAAGATGAGCACTTCTCCAGATTATGCGATGTCCTTGCAATATAATATTGAACACAGTATGTAGATCGAATAAATGCTTATTGGTTGGCTGATTGGTGGATTGTTTGCTTGCTTGGATGGTAGTTGATTCATTTATCCCTCAATAATGGCCTTTCAGACTATAGTTTACAGATGCTCCCTCCAACCCCATACCCAATTATCCTTCAAAATATGTTGATTTATACTCTATAGTTTGACTTAGGTTATAGTTTGGTTGTTACTATAAAATATTTTTCTCTAGATTTGATGATGATGATGATGATGATGATGATGACGATAATGCAGATGATGACATTGATAGTCTTTTGGTGTGAAAATTGAGATTATCTACTATGATCAATTTTCAATTAATCAGATATTTACTGAGTTCCTACTATATGCCAGGACTGTATACTGGAATATTAGACAAGGAAGCTACTAGTATATCTATTCATCTTAAAGACATGGAAAGAAGAAATTATATATCCAAATCTTATGTTACAGGAAGGTTAATAAAAACACAATTAATATGGTGAGGAGTAGAAATGTAATTACAGGGGCATCTCAGAGAAAGCACTTGGAACTGTTTTGGGCTTGTTAGTTTATCTTGACTGGATTTCTATATTAGGAGGTAACAAAAAGTGAGACGAGGCACCTACATCCAACAAAAGTTGGTTATTCTAAATAAACTGGAATTAAAAGTGAAACTGTGGCTGGACTTTCTCATTGTATCTGACATCTCCTTCATCTTGGTATCATTTATTTACAGAAGAAAACTGGAGTTAGCTACAGATGTTCACTAAGACCTAATCTCTCTCTTGGTCCCCAGAGCCATGATTTGTGCTTGTATTAACTCTAACTGTGTTGCACTTTCACTTCAAATAAAGTAGTGCCTATCTCACACACACACAAAAGTAAAGTGACCTCTTTTTGGTTCAACCCAATTGAAACAGGGAATTGTGGGGGTTTTGCTCTCCCCTACAATTACTATAAGAGCTTTGTTTTATATCGTTAAGTCATTATCTACTTTGTTTCTCTTTCTGAGTTTTAATTCCTGTCCAATTCATTTTTCTACCTTCCCTTACTCAGGACTCCTAGTCACTAACTCTTGCCCTGTGCCCTTTGGAATCCATCCTCTATTGTACACTGATCTCCTACATTCTTTCCCATGTAATTTATATATTTTAATATGTATTTTTATTGATTTCAGAGAGGCAGAGAGGGAAGGAGAGGGAGAGAGAGATACAAACATCAATGATGAGAGAGAATAATTGATTTGCCACCTCCTGCATGCCCCACACTGAGGATTGAGCCCGCAACCCGGGCATGTGCCATAACTGGGAATCGAACCATGACCTCCTGGTTCATAGGTTGATGCTCAACCACTGAGCTAAGCTGGCTGTGCTGTAATTTCTATTTTAATTGAAATTGGCTTCTGCTATTGGTTCTACTTTCCCTTAAAACCCTTGCTTTTAATGAACCAAGTGGACTCTATATAGGAATGGCAATTGTCACTAAGTGACATCTCTCTCCCCCATTGACATTTGTGCTCTCTGATTAAACTACATTTGGAGGGATAAATATCTCTCTTTCATAGATGCATGAGTACTTTGGTTCCTTAACTCTTGATATTCCATCGTTGGAAAAAAAAAAGAATTTTTTAGGGCTTCATTGTATCATTGTGGAATCCATGGAAGGCTTCAGTCCCAGAAGGAAACCTAAGTTTAAAGTAAGGAAACAGAGATAGGAACAACATACCAGAGGGAGGGAACCAAAGCATTCCAAAATGTAGTAATTACAGGCTCATGAACAGGTGAGTTTGAGTTTTAAGAATATGTCCTTCTTTGGTTAGAACTGGCTTAACAACCAATAGACATCAAGCCTAAATGTATATAAGATCACATGACTCGAATTGGAGTGAGCATAAGCTGGCCCATCATTTCTATAATGCAAGATTTTAAGCTCCTTGAGACAATAGTCTTCCTCACTTAGCACAGCACATTTTATAGTACATATTTTGGTTGCATTTGGGTCAAATTAAATGTACCTCAAACTTCATGTTACTCCTTTGGTCGGCACTTATTTATTGAGCATCTAACATGGGAAAGTTATTGAGCTGGGACAAACAGGGATACTTATTCTTCATTCTGGGCATCTGTGGTATAGCTGGGGAGAAGAAACATCCAGTGGAAAGTTTTTAGTATGACTTAGACAAAATTTTAACATCTCTAAGAAGTAGGTTTTTTCATAGGCAAAATGAGGTATTGGAGTCAGTCTTCTAGTTTTCTTATGATTCTAGAACCCCAAGTATAGTAGCCATTAATGCCTTCATATTTATGTCAAATGGGTACTATCCATAAGAGGTATTATGGGTATACAGAAAAGAATCAGATATCTGGAAACTGGGGCAGGTATTTATGGAGGTGTTGAAATTGAAGCCTACCCATAAAGGATAGACTTGGATGGAAAATGAATATCCATCACTGAATATCTTGGACAAAGGTACAGAGAGAATATACTACCTGAATTGGAGGGAAGGGAAGTGTTCAGCAAAAAGTCCATTTAGAATTGCCTGCCTTTTCCCATTCTAGATTTCCCCTATCTCTCCACATCTGTTTCTACATTTTTAAGAATCTGTTTTAATCATACCAAATACCCTAAAGAACCTGTGTTCAATATGACACAATCCCTATAGGAATTTGAGTTACTCGGAATTCCAAGAGAAGGTTATTCTTTCTTTCTTTTTTAAAATATATTTTATTGATTTTTTACAGAGAGGAAGGGAGAGGGGTAGAGAATTAGAAACATAGATGAGAGAGAAACACCGATCAGCTGTGTCCTGCACAGCTCCTACTGGGGATGTGCCCGCAACCAAGGTACATGCCTTTGACCAGAATTGAACCTGGGACCCTTCAGTCTGCAGGCCGACACTCTATCCACTGAGCCAAGCTGGTTAGAGCAAGGTTATTCTTTCTTGATGCACAAATGAACCCAACCTCTTGAGTTTGGGGTACTAATTGGTGGCTCTCTGTATCACTTGTCACATCTAAAAGGATTGTCACATCTCAAAATAATACTTTTTCAAGGGCAAGATCATTTCTTTTTTAAAGTATGTTTCTGAGGAGGAAGGGAATGCAAATAACCCTTTCAGGAGAAGTTAAAACACATAGACTCCTCACTTAGGGCCCAATTAGAAGGAAAACCTACTGTACAGGGTTCCATTCTCCCCTTGAAATTACTTCAAAAAAACATGCACTGGCTTCCCCCAGGCACAGAAGCAGGATCTGTATTTTAATTCTGACCTTAATTAAACCTTTACACAAGCTCTTTATATTGCTCTCCATTGAAGAAAGAGAGGATAGAGGGAAATGCAAAGCACCTTTTCTCTTCTCTCTTCCTTGAGGTGGTGCACCCAAAATTCTCTCTCTTGTTTTTGGAATATAGATGAGGTGAGGGAGGATTGGATTTTGAAGTGAAGTCACAAGGAGTCATTGCAGCAGTACTTGTATATAAAGTAGTTTTGGTATGAGGGCCTTGAAATCATTCTAGCTTCTTCTTCAATTCTCATGGGAGTCTCATTATATTCTCTTGCACTTAACAAAACCAAATTCACTGAAGGATACAGCCATACATGGGCCACTGTCAGTTCCACTATAATTATTTCAATACCATACATAATGATATCCTGTAGAATATGAGGGAGGGGACTCATCTTACATTTAACTGTAGACAATGCTTTGAAATTCATGGCTGATCAAGAGTGGGTGTTGTGTTCATGTGTCATCCTTTGCTTTCCTATCTCACTTATTTTTTGGCTGTTGTTGAAAATGTATGAAAACAAAACTATAGCCATGAGAGATAGTCTTGCATCTGAATTATATGTACCCATTTTCAGAGGAAGGAGCCAGAGAGAAAAGAAAGAAAACAAAGGTATTTTCTTCCCAAGTCTGGCATAACTAGATGAGGATAATTGACAATAAGTAACAAAACTCTCACATAACCTAGGAATAGCACTTCCTGGTAGATCAGTCACTTAGAGCATAATCCCAATGCACCAAGGTTACAGGTTTTATCCCTTCAGGATACATACAAGAAGCAACCAAAGGTACTAGCCAATTTGGCTCAGTAGATAGAGCATTGGCCTGTGGATTGAAGGGTCCCAGTTTTGATTCTGATCAGAAGCACATGCTGGGTTGCGGGCTCGATCCCCAGTGGTGGGGGCATGCAGGAGGCAGCTGATCAATGATTCTCTCTCATCATTGATGTTTCTCTCTCCCTCTCCCTTTCTGAAATAAATAAAAATATACTTAAAAAAAGAAGCAACCAATGAATGTTTAAACAAGTGGAACAACAAATTAAATATCTCTCTTTTTCTCCTCCTCCCTTCCTCTCTAAAAATCAGTAAATTTAATTAATTAATTACCTAGGAATATACACTGAGTGGCTATATATATATATATATATATATATATATATATATATATATATAATAAAAGCATAATATGCTAATTAGACCTGATGTCCTTCCGGACAAAGCCAGGGCTGCGAGGGAAGACCAGTTCCCAGGTGCATGAGGGAAGCCTGGGTCCTGGGTGCCAGAGGGAAGCCAGTGCCAGCAGCCAGGGGAATGAAGGCCTACTCTTGCACGAATTTCGTGCATTGGGCCTTTAATATATATATATATATATATATATATATATATATATATATATATCCCGTGTTCAAAGGCTGTAAAATCACTTCTACTGTAGTGGTAAACAACCTGCTTCCCTATTTATAATGGTATGGCCTTTTAGCAACTTCAGCATGAAATTATAGCTAATTTGCCTACAGACGTCAGGTGGTCATAATAATCTGGCCACTCAGTGTATTTAATAAGATGTAAAAACCCGTGTATATACTTTAAACTATAAACATAAATAAACTATATCTGGTCAAATGAAAGACAGACTATGGCCTGGGGTGGAATGATATAATACCAAAGTGATGCCCCATGGTGACTCCAAGTAAAATCTTCTGCAGGTAACTTTCTTTTAATGGCCCAAAGTGATCTTAAAGTTGGTGTGAAAGAATGAGTATCTAAGAATAGCCAAATGAAAAATAAGACAGAAGATTTTAAGAAAGGATTATTACACTGTATAATTTCAATCTAAAACCATTGTAATAAAAAAATGTATGTCTGGCCCAGTCTGGTTGGATCAGTGGCTGAACATTGACCCATTAACCAAAAAGTTGCTGGTTCAATTCCTGGTAAGGGCACATGTCTAGTGTTGCAACCTCAATCCCCAGTTTGGGGCATGCAGGAGGCAGCAGATCAATGACTTTTCTCTCTCTCTCCTGCTCCCTTCCTCTCTCCCTAAAAATCAATAAAAACATATTTTAAAAAATGTATGTTTGGCATAGAAATAGGCATGTAGATTAAAGAAAGAGAAAAGTAGCCCAGAAGTAGTCCCCAGAATGTGATTTAATTGTTTACAAAGCTGTTATAATAATGTAGTGGAGAGATGGGAAGCATTTCTTGGACAAATGGTGGAAGAAACAAACCACCATCCATATGGAAGAAAATAATGTTGGTTATCTATCTATCTTCATAAACAAAAATGAATTCCAAATAAACTAAAGACTTAAAGGTAAAAAAAATAGTACTGAAAATATTAGAAGAAAATGTGTACTGTATGTAACACCTAGTCATTGCTTGGACCATTTATAACAAAAATAGGAATCTAAATGCTATAATATGAAAATGAAATAGTCAACATATACAAGTTTTTCAGAAATATTTTTGTTATGTAAATGATGCAGTATTTGGGAAATGCTGTAATATAATATGCCCATTAGGACTGCAAGCAGTTGTAACTGAGAACCCAGATAACTGCCTTGAGCAAGTTAGGTGTCTTAATTGTTTTCCTGTAATAAAAAGTCAGAAGCTAAGCAATTGGGAGCTCATATACCAAGTCCTTGCAGTCATCACAGAGTAGCCATCCTGACCATGGACTTTCATGCTTCCATTCATCACTTCATGTTCACTAACAGGCTGTTCCTCCCTCAGTATTAGGTCTAACTTCCAGGAAGGAAAAAGTAAGAAGGATGAAAGCAAAAGGTACACACCAGCTAAGTTTGCCTCTTTTAAAGGAAATTGCCCAGAATTATCACCTGCAACATCCAGTTATATTTCTTTCACCATAACTGGGTCTATCCCAGGTAAAGGGGAGACTGGTTATTGCAATTGGTTTTGTTGTTTTTCTCTAATCTGTGCATATTGCCAACCTTAACATTAGAGTTTTCTTATGGGGAGAAAGGCATTATTAGTTCCGGATAAGTGACTAGCAATGCCTCCTGTAAACAAATGAGGATAGATTATATGTGGAATTTTTGCAAATTCATAACTAAAGAAAAACTAATGGGAAGATGGATGATGAATAGGAATAAACAATTCACAGAAGAAAACATTTGGATTCCCTTTACACTTATGAGAAAAATGCCTGATCTCCTCAGTGATCAAAGAATTACAAATTTAAGTAACAATGAGATATCACTTTATATTCATCCAATTGACACTAATTTAAACATATGCTAGCTCCTATTGCTGTTTGAGATGCATAAAAATTTTGACTAGTTGCAGTTTTTTCAAACAAAGATCAACTTTTGCATGGCAATTTCTACTGAAATTAAAATACATATACCCTTTGACGCAGGAATCCTAATTTTGAGTCTCTCTCAAAGAAATAAAAATACTAGTACCTAATTATATATAAGCCAGGATTTTATTGCAGCATTTTTGTAAGAGGAAATGTTAAGAATATGTTCATAAATAGGGAAATGGAATTTTTTAGTAAATTATAATAAATTCCTTTCAGTAACTGTTATGGTCTGAACTTGATCTATCTTTATCTAAAGCATAGGACTTATAGGGATTTTTACAATGTATTGTTAAGTAAGGAAACTAGATAATAATGGAAAAAAATAAGAATGGTACAAGTTTCCCAGCCAGTGTTGCTCAGTGGTTAAGTACTATAGACCTATGAACTGGGAGGTCACAGTTGGATTCCCTGTCAGAACACATTCATGGATTACAGCTCAATCCCCAGTAGGGGGCATGCAGGAGGCAGCCAATCAATGATTCCCTCTCATCACTGATGTCTCTCCCTCCCATTCTTCTCTGAAATAAATAATTTTATATATATATATATATATATATATATATATATATATATATATATGATACAAGTTATTAATCTAGCTTGCCAAGATTTGGAAAGAGGAAGGGAAGCAGTAAGGAGATGTGGAATAAAGAAGGGAAAAGGAATCAGTTTTTATATAGTGTACCAGTATAAGTAAAATAACTTAGAATTAAGCTTAAAAAACAAAACAATAAAAAGCTAAGTAAGGAAGTCATAGCCTGACTGGGTGCAACATGACTAGTGTAAGATACAAAACTGAAGACTGAGAATTCACCAGGAGCTGTTCTTGATTAGATCTCATCACCACTTTTTTTTAATGGAATTCATAAACTTGTAAAGAATCCATTGTATATGTTGTGTGTATCCTGTTGAATATAAGTATAAATAGTAAGTTCTATAGAATCCTCCTTTATAATAAATTAATAAAACATATTATTTTTACATTTTATTTTTAAGCAAGTGGCGAATTTGTGTACTTTCTCACTTAAAGAAAGCAAATCATACCTCCAACAGGGGGACACCGGGAGGGCTACATGATACTGCATCTCGCTGGTGCTTGCCTTGCAAACTTGAAGAGTGTAGGCTACTTCAGATTGGGAAAGAGTTAGTGCTACTTATAATAGAGTCCAGGATTTTCTTAGCCATCTGATTCCCAAGCCCAGAGTTTTGGCTTTTGGGTTGTGTTGCTGGCAGTGAGGAAGTGGGATGGCATGTTGTTTAAATCACAGCACTTCTCTGTTTCCTGGCTAAGTTACAAAACAATGCTGTAAGTTGTGATACAGTCAGCATACATTTGTGGCATGCACAGAGCATGCATGATATTGGAGTAGCGCTCTACGCAAACCTATGATTGCACTTAAAAGAGGTTCGCCCAGCCATCATGGCTCAGTGGTTGAGCATCGACCTATGAACTAGGAGGTTATGGTTCAATTCTCAGTCAGGGCACATGCCTGGGTTGTGGGCTTGATCCCCAGAGGGGGGCATGCAGGAGGAAGCTGATCAATGATTCTCTCTCATCACCGATGTTTCTATCTCTCCCTCCCACTCCCTTACTCTCTGAAATGAATAAAACTATATTTTTAAAAAAGAGGTTCTCTTGCTGTCTTTAAAAAGTTTACCAAATTTAATTTGTCCATGTATGAGAAAAATTAGCCCAGCATATTTATTAAATTCTTTCTTGACTAAGGGATTCTTTATTCTGAGCCAAGAATCAGAACTAGTAGACAGGTTTCTGGAAAGTATGACATTCAAACATCGTTCAATAACAAGCCCAATGGGAGAAAAAGGGAAGTGCATTCAGCGAAGGAAGGAAGAAATGGTATGCTATTTTACGTTACATGTATGTCTGGATTGTTTGATTACAGTTAAGACCAAAGACGATATGATTCCGCAACTGATTTAGACTTCTGGGATGGAAACATCCCAGAACCATGGTATTTGATAAATCCTGTCTCCTAAAAAGGGCTACAGCCCAGGAAAGAGTTGCTATTTCAGAAGTCTGGCCTGTTATTTGGTAAAGCTGAGTTTTAGGAGTACTAAGGAAAAATAAAATCTAATAATTCTAACAAAATGTTTACCAAGTAAAGAAAGACAAAAACCAAAGCAACCAAAGAGAAGGCAACCCAGTAGACTCTCCATGAAGAAAATGACATTATCTCACTGTGGGATTAGCTCAGGCTTTGCACATCCTAAGCACTCAGCACTATCAACTGAAGGAATGGATGAACTAATGAGCAATATTAGCAGGAACTAGACTGTTAAATCAGTTCCTAACTGGTACTTTGCCTTCTGCCTCACTCCACTAAATCTGTCTTCCTCCCAGCTAAATGCATATCTGATATGACTCCCATAATTTTTCCCCCATGGTTTCCAATTAGCTTTAGGAATCAGGAAGGGGTACTGAATCTGAACCTGAAAGTGTGTTTCCTGAGACTGTGTTATGTTTTAAATAAACGGAATTAGAATACCTTAACGTAAGACACACACTCTTGTTTTCCCACAGGAAACTCCTAGCCCATGGTGTTGAGTTGGTGATGCCTCAGCTACACGCTAAAATCCAGACTCCTCAGTGTGGTGTATCAGGCTCTTTCCACTTTATCCTTTGCTTATTATTTCACTCTCGAGTACCAGCACTTTGCCACCTGCAACCAGCACTCCAGCTGTTCTGGGTTACAGCTGTTTCCTGAATATGCTGTGTTCCTCTAGTCCTGACACTTTGCCCATGATGCTTCTTGCGACTGAATTGCTTATTCTTCCCCATTAACCTAGTGAACTTCATCCTATATCTTTTATCTTTTTTAAATTTCTTTATTGATTAAGTTATTACATATGTGTCCTCATCCCCCCATTACCCCCCAAACCCCCTCCACTCATGCCCTCGCCCCCCCTGATGTCTGTGTCCATTGGTTAGGCTTATATGCATGCATACAAGTCCTTTGGTTGGTCTCTCCCCCTTACCCCCACCCTCCCCTACCTTCCCTCTGAGGTTTGACAGTCTGATTGATGCTTCTCTGTCTCTGAATCTGTTTTTGTTCATCAGTTTATGTTGTTCATTATATTCCACAAATCAGTGAGATCATGTGATATTTATCTTTCTCTGACTGGCTTATATTGCTTAGCATAATGCTTTCCAGTTTCATCCATGCTGTTGCAAATGGTAAGAAAACCTATCTAGAAAAATCAAAGTATTTGCTTCTTCATTATTTCATCGACTTATCAATTGCAGCTCTTTTCATATTGATATAATAACTGGTTTACTTACCTGCATCTCCACCCTTGTGAAGCGTGCCATTCTCTCTTTGTACCCCTCTGGATTCCTCACAGGATCCCTGCAATGGTGTTTGTTGACTGACTGATGATGCATTATTGGGTGGGTAGATGGATGGATGGATTGGCTGATAAATGAATGAATGGATCATTAAATGAAATAGGGGATATTATGGACCTGGACAAAGGAAAGTTTCTGTTGAAATAGCTTTAGAGAAAATGCTTTTATTATGATTTTTTGTTAGGATAAGATGGTGATGAGGATGACTTATCTTTATTTTATCTTTGGAAATTGTGAGTTAAAATGTATAAACAGGGTGGATATTTTGGACATAAAGTGCTGCATAACTACTGTGAACTTATTTATTATCCTCTAAAATAGGCCTTTCTTTGGCATGTTTAAAACCTGAAGTCTGGGGTGGCATTATAAATATGTATGAGCTGTTGGGGAAAGAGAACGCAAAGTGTGAATTGCACTTCAAACAGACCCACCCGCTCACTCCTGACTTCAAGATTTGCAGAAGTGTGAAATGAAAATGGTTTTAAAATTAGAAAATGTGCCATCAGAACTTTTATCAGCCCTCAGAGAAAATAAATATTCGCTTTCAATGTGGGGAATGCTGGGGATATTTATTTAGTTCGTTAGTTTCACAGTTAAGATGCTTTGATAAGTTTTTGTGTCATAAAATGCAAAAATTCGTTTTAATTAAGATGGATTTTTTTTTTGGAAAATACTTTCTAAAGCAGCCAGCATACCCAATGCTGCAGTCTAGGGTTTCTGAAGGATTATTTAAACTTAATCTATGAACAAATTATTTGGGGGGTGGGGAGGACTCTCCTAGGTGCAGATGTCTTTGCCTTAGGATTCATTTACATTTGTAAAGTGACTTTGTAGCATTTGAGGAGTGGGTGAATTCTGGGAAGAGACACTTGGATCTTAAATGGCCGAATTGTAACAATAAAAATGAGAGGAAAATAGTATAGTTAGCTGTTTGCTTTCCAGTTCATGGTAAAGTGGCTTTATATTATTGCTATTCTTGACTTCTTAAGAATGTCAGGATTGAACTGAATTTGAACATAGAGGAAGATCATAATAAAAGATAAAATACAGGGGAACGTCAAGGGGGGGAAAGGGGACATATGTAATACTCTTTGTAATACTTTAAGCAATAAAACAAAATTAAAAAATAAAAAAAGATAAAATAAAGGACGGCAATTGGGATCATTATAGTTTTTATCGTTTTCAGTTTAAAGAATAGGCATTGTTTGAAAGGAAGAGAAAAACAACACTTACTTTCATAAAATTGTTGTCTAGCCACTTGACGGAATTGTAACTTTTGCCACTAATTTATTGCTATTATTTGAAGTACACCCATGATTTTTCTCCATGTATCAGATTGGGAATAAATCTGAATTGGTTAAACCTGATTTAAAAAGAGGTTGTCAGCCCTGGCTGGGTAGGGCTCAGTTGGTTGGAGCAGTGTTTCATACACCAAAAGATGGAGGGTTCGATTCCTGATCAGGGCACATAACTAGGTTGTGGGTTTGATCCCAAGTCAGGCGTATATGGGAGGCAACTGATCAATGTGTCTCTCTCTCTCTCTCTCTCTCTCTCTCTCTCTCTCTCTCTCTCTTCCTCTTTCTAAAATCAATAAAAACATATCCTTGGATGATGATTTTAAAAAAAAAAGGCTGTCAGAATCCGTCTTTTGAGATACATTAAAGATACAAGAAAAACCATAAAACAGCATGATCTCTTAGGGCATGCCGACTTTCAAGTGTCTGCCTATCTCTCCAAACATGCATGTTTTGACTTCAGTTCCACACCACACACTGGCAACCAAGAGATAAAATGACTTTATTCTGAGCTGTGAATGTCATTAAGTCAGCAGCTTTCTGCCGAGTCATTAATCTCTGCCCAGGCCCAACTGCTTCACAGGTTTCCGACCACTCAGCATTTTCCTCACAGAAGGGCCCTTCCAACACCAGTGTTCTGGCTTTTTTTTTCTGCTAACTTTCTCCGAAAAGGAAGACTTTCTCTCAGCAGCTACCTCCCAAATGAGGCCCATGGTAAGGGTTAGCAGGTGAAGAGGCCATTCTGTCGGTTCCTTTTCTCCTGTCCCCTGCCAACGGTATTTTGCAGTTCTCAGGCCTGACCTCATACCGAAAGAATGCTTTTTCTCTAAAATTTCAATGTTTTATTCAGGCAAACCTGATGCTATTTTTCTTTGCTTATCTTCAGAGATGTTTACTATAGCTCAAGTTCCTAAACAAGGCATATACAAAAGGACAAAAAAATTCTTTTCTGGACCATCCTGGGTCTAGGGATGTAACTCTGGACCAAGATGATAGACTAGCTCAGAGTTAAAACAACTATTTCACTGTCTTTTCCTGTCTCTTGCAAAACATACAGATTTGAGTTGCATCATTACCTTAGTTGGATAGAAATGATGAAGAAGATGATGAAGATATTATAAGCAATGATACCACTGCTGAGCTCTATGTCAGGCGGTGGTTCTCGAAGTGTGGTCCTGGAACCAACAGCATTAGCAAATTCTTGGGTCCCACCTCAGACCTATTGAGCCAGCAACTCTCATAGAAGGGCCTAGCAACTTGTATTTTAATAAGCCCCCCGGTGGTTCTCATCTACATGAAAGTTTGAGACCCACCCTTTAAAGTTGAGAACAAGGACAGGACTGAATGAAGAATGTGGAGGCATCTGGTCCTCTTTATGCTCGCTATTCATGCATCCCCAACTTAAATTGGTGTCTGCATGGGACACTTTTATTTGGTTGCAGCTTGGTGGTGGTGAAGATGATACCCAGAGAACATTATGTACACATGCTCTATTCGCTCAACCCCCACAGTCCAGGTGACTTTGTTCTAAGCTTCCACGTGGTTAATTTCCCTTATAAGAAAGGCTTGTGGTTCTCCTATATCCCCAGTCACAACCACCATTGTGTTCTTTTTTTTTAATTTTTCAATTACAGTTTACATTCAATATTATTCTGTACTAATTTCAGGTGTTCTATTCTGTTTCATATTCTAACAGTGGCCCTGAGTATTTCAAGTGCATCCTCTCTAATTATGGAAATATTTAGTCCAGATAGTAGAAAATAGGTCTGTTTCCCTTACCTTCTAGCAGAACCTTTCCGTGGCTACAAGAGGCAGTGTTTGTCCAGGACACAATCATAAAAAAATAATAATAAATTAACCTCTCTTTCACTTGGTTGTCTTTCAGGCTCAAAATGTTGTTTGCAACTTATTGAGTATTGATTGCATATTGTCAGTTTAGCTCCACACACTGATAATTGCACATAGTGCTGAAGTAGCTATGACAATGCAGCCCAGTTGCCATAGCAATGAAAGAAGGCCTATTGCTGCTACCCACAACCTGCTCTGTAGTGATAATCGTACTGCTGCTCATTTCATTTTAATTGAAATTTAAAATTATAGTCTCTGGAAAGAAGTAAATGGACTTTCTCCCCATTTCCCCCGACCATATAAGAAAGGAAGTACAAACGGGAAATATTTGAGTATTTCTTAAAGGTAAATATCAAGGTTTTGGAAAGTATTTTAAAAATCATTTTCATGGATACCAGAAACAGATGAAGAGTGATATTTTGCTGAATAAAAATATTGAGTTATCTCTTATGTTGTCTCATTCTTAATTAACTGCCTTTTTTCCACTAAGTCCCATATCTTAGACTACACCACATGGTGTATCTTACATATTACAATATTTAATGGGTTTACTTGATGAGTTTAGTTTATGTCTAAAAACTCATAGCAGATATGAGTTTTAAAATTAGCATCATAGAGCACCATGGAAGCTTTTACATAATTGAAACAGTTGACAATAATAAACATTTAGCCATATACAGCCCCAATTTTATACCAATGCATCTGCTCTGCAATAGATCTAATAATATTTATGTGGTACCACAGTTATATACCAAACTAATGCAGAGTCTATAATACTACATATAGAAGGGAGAAGAAGAGGCTGTGAAGCATAGTCAGGAATGAAAAGCTTTTATGTCAGCAGAAATTCCAGAACAGGGTAGGAATCTAATATGGAAAACAAAGCAAACAGCTATCAAACTGTAGTAGAATAAGATGTAACTAAAAAAATTAGTCACAAAGTCCCAAACTATAAGAAAATAATATAAATTTGGTCTAAGACTAAAAAAATATGTCAGTAGAAGACTGGGTCAATCCTAAGTTCCACTTTGATCTTTATCTACTTTACCTAGCATTTTCTTTTCCTAATCTGATATCTAAAATAAATAAATAAATCCTCTTCTTATTTTATTTTTCCTGGCTTTTTATTCACCCTTTTTCTTCACTCTCAATCATTTTCTGAAAGAAGTCAGGTGATCTGTCTTTCCCAGTAAAAAAATGTTGTTTTTTCTGGATCATGTGGAAGGTAGAATAGATATTAAAGATCAAGAGACATATATGGTGATGGCTAATATTTAATTAATGAAATAAGAAATATAGGTTCTCCAGTTAATGAACTTACTGTGAAATGAAAGCATTTTTTACAAGGTACCCTGAACACTTACATCACTGGGGTATACACAGTTCTGGGGTACCTGATGTGAAAAACATCTCAATCATGACTCCAAAGTTCAGCTTTTAGTAAAAGTAATGTGACCTGAAGATTAGATAGTCCCCTCTACAACAAATATGGAGACATTTCTTGGTTGGTCTTGGTTATGATATGAAAGAGAAGTTCCTTTGCCTGATATTTTCAGTCTTTGCTGTCACCCCTTATTGTCATCATGGCCTTCCAAATAATTATGACACTGATGAAATGATTGATGTAAGAGCATTTTTTTTTGTTTATTCAGTTGTTAATAATAATTTGCTACAACATGTAAAGGCAAAAATATGCTAAGTGCTAAGACAAAGCTAGAAATAAGAGGGACATTGTCCCTACCTCCACAGAACCTATATTCTAGTGGGCTTGAGGCCAATTAGTCAAGTAATGATACAATCAATTATTTAAGTTCATTTATGATGAGGAGAGCTACTAGATTCTACAAGAAAATCTCCTAAAATCTACTACATAATTCTTTACTGTTATCAAATAATTTACTCATAATTGAAATCTAGTGTCAGTGATTACATCAATTGTTAATGGGGAGCTGACTTTGAAAAACACATTCACTACAAATTGAAGAATAAAGAAAAATCTGAGAAACACTAAGAGAAAGATTGCAATTAATTAAACTAGATCTATAAAAATCTACATGTGAATTATGCCATGTGTTAAGTTTGTTAAGCACATATTTCTATGATATGATTATTTATTATTTTCTCAGAACATACTTTTCATTTTAATATCCATAATTCCAATCCTTTATGAAACTTTGAAAACCATACATTTGATTTATTTGGGCTTAAATAATTGAAATTATTGGCAAAACTCATTAATATTCTTAAGACAGTAGCTGCATTCCCCTATACCTCAGTTCTCCCATGTGTTATAGCAATGTTTGTACTAGAATTGGCCAGTTAAATCCAACCATATCTTCCTCTGTTCCATCCTTGCCTTAATTTTCATATACTTTAATATCTCTCCATATCATGTATGGACTTACTTTCCCACATGTCTTTATTCAAATGTAAGATGATTGAAACAAAGGTCTAAATCCTATGTGAACCCCATAGAAACAAGTAAAATGACACACATCCCATAGTAAATATTTTCAGTGGGGAATCTTGATTATATCCTCTTTAAACAACATCTATGTATTTAAATTAGTAAGTCTACTATCAAAAAAGGTGAAACTGTTTAAAATTATATCATACTTCTTAGTTGGACCATTGTAGTCTATAATCACAGCCCTGGTAAATGTTCCCCTCTTTGTTCTATGCTCACATAATGACCCAGTCTATCACCATGGAACCTCAACCCACTTCCTATAATATCATCCTGTTTATTCACTTGTTTTTCTTCTCTGTGTCTGGCAGGCCCTCTCTACACAATCTCATGAGAAATGAAGGGATTCCAGCTTAATGTTTCTAACCACACACTTGACTTCCATGGTCTAGCCTGGAACATCTGTCTGTGAATGAATCTGGAACCTTTGAATAGTTTTTAAACCATTACCACCATGGGTCCTAGATGATAGTGACCAAGAAGAAAATTATTGCTTGGGGACTGGAGAGAGTCTCTCTGCTAAGTTTAAAATAATAACAAAACAACCAGACTAGCAGAGGTGATGAGAGGTATGGGCTTCCTTTTGTCAGGAGCTTTGACAACCTCCCTTTAAACAGAGCTCTTCCTTGTTCCAGAATTCAGATCCTCAAAGACAGGCAGAGTCCTTAATTAAGTTTCAAAGAATTGATTACAAGAGCTCCTGCACTGCAAGCTCATTGATGAAATCATTTTGGCAGGCCAGATAATAGAATTAGCCCAATCAAGATGTGAAATCTGTAGTGTTTGGGGATACTGTCCAATAATTTTAAATTTTGTGATAAAAAAAGAGACAAAGAAGGAAAAGAAAGAGCAAGAGATGATCTGCTTGTCTGTGAAAAAAAGAAAGGAGGAGAAATGGTTCCAAGATAACATTTGCCAGATATGGATAGGTTTCCATTGTTCCTCTCAGAATAGCATTTAAGAAGCATGTATCATCTCTATCTTTCTGAAATTTGACACAAATTCCAGTCCCATCACAGACATTCATTTAAGGGACATTCTGCCATGCATGCCCCGACAGGCATGGCAGGACAGTAAAGGAGAACAGGATCATGCGGGATCTACGTCTCACTAATGGCTGGGGCCAGGAGTGCAGGGTGCAGGGATGAGTGACTGAGGGGAACTGTCCAAGGAAATATCATCCCTGGGATTCCACTGTTCATGCCATGACATAGTTCTGCTTGGTTTGTTTGTTTGTCCATTTGATTTCCTATCAGGAACAAATATTCTTTGATACTCCTTAATGGAAATTGCTCCCCGATCTTCCCTTAGTCTTCTTATTTTTATTGTTTGTGTAACAAAAGATGATATGGATAGTTAAGGACGCTGAAAAACATTTTGCCTTAACTGTACATAGTCTCAGGATTTTATGGTATTTGTGTCAGTTGAGTGGTACTGCATTTTTATCAATAAGCTATCATCACAGGATATATCACAGAGTGTAGCTCACACAGTGGATGTGTTTATAAAGGGTTTCATTGTTTTAAGAGGTTGTTAAATTGTCGTTTGTGCCTTTTAAGTTTCATTTTTTATTTTGGTTCTAGTAGTCTCATTTCTCAGGTGGGAGTATTAATATCTAGGACATTTTCTGTGGGCTGGCTCACTGATGACGAAGGAAAGTCACCCACACACACTGGGTATGTCCTATCAACTTCTTCATGTGAAATTCTTTTTAAAAATATATTTTATTGATTTTTTACAGAGAGGAAGGGAGAGGGATAGAGAGTTAGAAACATCGATGAGAGAGAAACATTGATCGGCTGCCTCCTGCACACTCCCCACTGGGGATGTGCCTGCAACCAAGGTACATGCCCTTGACCGGAATTGAACCTGGGACCCTTCAGTTCGCAGGCTGACACTCTATCCACTGAGCCAAACGGGCCAGGGCTTCATGTGAAATTCTTAAGAATTTAGGGATATTGATCCTCTTGATTTTAGTAAAGATTGGCCTAAGAGGTATATGTGGCAAAACACTCTCATTTGAAAAGATTCGTGAGAAAACAATTCTGCAACCTTTACCTCCTCTATTATTTTTAGCAATTTTATTCCTGGGGATTTTTCCTACAGTTAAATTTTTACTTGAATCTGATTTTGTATATGAGGATGTTATTCTTTCTTTTAAGCATTCACTTTCCCAGATAAAAAAGCACTTTTCTTATTATTTTCTCCCAAGATTTTGTAAACAGTTTCTGGAACTTCTCTGAAATCACTTCAGGTTTTCTACCTGCATGCTGGTGAGACAGGCTGCCTGGGCTGAAGTCTGGCCCCACCATTTACTATCTGACTGACCTCCACAACTTATTTGATTGTTTGGTAAGATACAAATAGTACATGCCTCCTATGGTTTCTTTGAGGGTAAAATGTGCTGATACATTCAAACTATTTAGGATAACTTTCTTGCTAGCATATATTAAGCACTCAGTAAATGTTAGCTATTCTATTTTTTTTCACTTTAGTGGATTAACATGAAATTGATAGATGTACCAGCAAATAATTTTTCAAGTATTATCTGAAACACACACACACACACACACACACACACACGCACTATTACTTAAATACATTTGGTAAACATAGAATAGTATGCAAATTTTTTGAATTTGTTTTACTGTGGGACTTCTCAGGACTTTTAACATACAAATATGTACTATGCATAGGCATTAGAGCTAATCTGACCTGTGTCTCCATATTATTGTATCAGGGCAGCTTTCTTTTACATGCACCACCTACTGACACCTCCAGTGAATCCAGTTTAGAAAGCAGTGGTCCAGTCATGATAGGACTCATTTCTGAAGACCACAAAATAGTTGCTAGATCTTTTCATGCTTTCCACAGTTATTTATTGAAATTGTCCTAAAGACAGAGACCATGATAGGGAATCAACTCTCTGAAACTTCTCTACTTTTCCTTTTATTTTTTTTAAATTTAAATTATAGTTGACAAACAATATTATATTCTTTTCAGGTGTACAACATAGTGATTGGACGTTTGTATAACTTAACAAAGTGATCATCCCAATTAGTCTAATAGTAACTGACATCAGCATTTTTATGGTTGCCAGATGGATGGAGGAGCTGCAAAGATAGGTGAAAAGGGGAACAAACTAAGATTTACAAATTGTCAGTTACAAAAACAGCATAGGGGATATAGTCAATAACATTGTAATGACTATAAAACTCTACTGTTTAAAAAGAACCTTTACTTTAATTATTGATGAGCAGTGTAAACTCTCATTTTGATCATACCTGTATTGTGTGATGTGAGAGCATCACATTTCTCTGTAATAATTACCTCCCAAGAAGGCTCACTCAGACCTACTTTAGTTCCTAGATATTTCTGGTGGCTTTGCAGATTTCTTTCCTCCTGACTCTCTAGGGAATCCATGATGTGGAGTTTTCTGTATTGGAACTGGCAAAAAATATAGATCAAATGCTTAAGGCCATTAACAGGAAGTTAAATCAGGAACAACACTGACATGGAAGCATTAATTCAGGACAAGCACAAAATGTGTTGCCGCATCGATTCTGGCATTTTTCTCTGCTCCTAATAGCGTTGGGCATTTGATCTATATGCTTTATGAACCTCGATGAAGGGGAATAAACATCTAGACACATCTCCTCCTATTGAGTTTCCTTCTCACCATTCCTGCTTTGGTAGTGAACTAAACCCATGAGCCCTTCACCTGGGAATATTCTAAAATTGGGGGTGCTGGCCAGAGCACCAAGGTGCGTTGCCTGCAGTTTCAAGCGTGCCAATAATTTCTTTTTGAACAATTTCAAACAAGGTTGGAGTGCCTCTTTAAAGCAAGTGGGTAAATTTCCAGAATGACTAGCAGTTTTCATAGGTGGCAGGACACTATATTGTTCTTTTTATTATTGTTAAATAGAGATAACATTTATTTACACTTATTTCTAGGCTAAGTGGTTCCAACTCATTATCCTCACAATATACCTCTGAGGTAGAAAGTATTATGATCTCAAGTTTATAGACAAGGCATGTGGAACTAAAACAGATTAAATGACCCTTTCCCCTGGGTTCTAAGTAAATGTCTTATTTCCCCCTTGAATTATCAAGGCTCACCAGAGAGATTTACCCTATCAACAGATAATGCACCTTTCATGGATTAATCCTTCTAAAGGGGGTGTAAGCTTGGGAGAAAATAGCATATGTTATTCTCCACAATCATCGATTTTTATAGGTGATAAGTTATTATAACAAGATCCTTCTGAGAGTTTCAACAAAGAGCCCTTCCTGGGTGGAAATGAAGATCATCTCAGCTGGTGTTGCTAACTGTTGATGGCCTGGGCCCTGCCCTGTGTATGTGCCACTCCCTGTGTCTCTCAGCATGGTGCTTTCTATAAAGCAGGGACTCAGGGAGTGTTTGTTGAGCATGTGGAAGAATACCCAGTTCTGTAATGCAGCAAATTGAATCTTGGTGAAACATTGGGAGATTTTGTTTGCATTTGGTAGGCATAAGGTGGTCTGGTTGTTTATTTGTTTTTACCACCAGAGGTCAGCTGGAGTTTCCATCATTTTATACAGTGGTAGTTATATATGTTTTGCTTGATCCTTCATTTGACTTTGCCAGGAAAATTCCTGTAACACACTGTTAAGGGGCATTGGATAAAGTGAGAAAGTAGCATGAATTTATTAAATCTAGTATTTCATGTAATTAATTCAAAGTGAATCTTTATTGTAAAATTGATGGTGATGGTAAGGGTGGTGGTGGTAAGTCACCTTCCAAACATTATGGGTAAGCATTAAGAAGTATTTCAAGTCCCCTATTTCAGACACCCCCCACATTATTTAAATATCAAAATATGTCAACAAGAGTTTTTTGAAGCCATCTACATTGCTGCTAGCCCTTTGGCCTGTACAACACATGATTCTTTCCTTAGACTATACAAAGGTAAAGTCTCTAGTACATATGTTTTGGGGGAATAGCCCTCATAGAAATATTGCCTTTCCATAGGACATCCAGGGACATATTGTTAATGGATCTTCAACAAAGGGCAATTTCTTCCCCAAAGCCAAGCCATCAAATACTTCAAACTCACCAGGGGGGACCACCAGCTACCATTAAACCCACTATACTTTTAATAGCTAGAGTTGGTTACTATGTTCCAATGGGCTGTTATAAATACTTAGGCTCTTTTCCCTTGGTCCTTATTGAGGACTCATGTGATTTTATTGGGTAGTAACGTGAAAGGATGGTAAGGATTGGGAGGAAGGAAAAAGTAAAGGAGGAGGGGATAAGCAGCAGTCCTAGGAACTGGGAATTCAGAGAATTTCCACAGCAACATTCAAGTCATCTAGGTAGGAGTAGGGCTTTTACTTTTGTAGCAATGACTTTTCAAAACCAGCAAGTTTCTTCCTGGAAAGATATATGCAGTTAGTTCTGTGAATATTAACTTTCTGCGGTGACACAGAACAGCGAGAACTATAAGTCAATTCATGGCGAGTGCGATCCCACGTTATTTCATGTATAAAAAAGGAGTCATACAACTAGATACATATATAACCTATTTCACAGTAACAATGAAAACATATTTATCGATTCATCAAAAGGGTGACAGGTTTGTTGTGTCTCTCCAGACGTATTATACTGTGATTTTTCTAGTCCTTGAGAAAGATTTCCCTGAAGACAGTATTTATAGCAGGGGCAGGGATTTCCATTTGACTCGGGTATATGTTCTGACTGGGAAGCGCATTGCATTTCGGAGCTGGGCTATGGCGGACATGCCTTGAAAAACCCTAAAGGGACATGATGTTTCATCTGCTCATTTGCTCAGGATAGACAAGTGACTTCGCCTCCTTAGTGCTCAGAATCACTACTTAGAAGTTCCTGAAGGTCTCTTCTTGCTCTGAAAATCTGTCACTAACACTGTTAAGCACCTACTTTGTGCGAGTTTTGTCACTGGCAAGATTGGAGTTGACACACTAAGTGAAGCAGTATGTAAAAAGACCTGTCTGTCATTCTGGTATAGAATTAGCCACCATGATAAACCTACCCTTTGGCTGTGTAATAGAAGGGCTCTGGAACTTCTGGGAAGAATGGTGGTGATATAAATATGCTGTAGCCTCTAAATAAGAATACTGATGTTTAAAAGGAACATAAATTAAAGAGAACACTAAAGGGAAAAGAGAGATGGATTTCACCCCTCTGGATCTGACTTTGGTTTTAAATTGCGCAAGCAAGAGATTGCTTAGAGAGATTTATTTCAACCTTTAGTAGTGTATTAACAGTGTCACAGAACAAGGGGTATGGCTAAAGGAGGTAACAGGAGAAATATGAACAAGCAAGGGAGTGTCTAAGAATCTAATTGATTTAAATTTAGGTTACTTTTCCTTTGCATTAATCTTTGCATACATCATTGTTCTAAGTACTTTAAGCTTCTGTTGCAGTCTGTTTTTAATTTTACAAGTGTTTAGCAATGTTTATTAATTGTTATAAACTCTGAACATTTTTGCTAACTACTGAGAAAACCTCTCTCAAAGGACATTGCAGTTCCAAGTGACCAAAGTAACTAGTGGGTGGGAAAAAATCTGTTTAAACTTCCCATTCAATCACAGTTATGTGGAAACATCTTGAGGAGATTAGTTTAGAAAAGATGGATGGGGAGGATACATTACAGGAGAGCCTGGAATGAGTAGAAATGTTTTCTAATGTGTGTGTTTTGCATTAGAGTTTCTTAGAATTCCTACCAAAAAAATGGAACATAATTGTTGACCTCTGAAGTACCCTACCCCATGGACTGTTATCTGATGACTTCAGCACTCAGAGATGATTAATGCCATCCAAACAAGACAACCTCATAAATGGATTGGTAGAAATAATTATTTACAAACTTAAAACTAGAAGTGCTTTAAATGTCTTCAAACATTTAGGCAATTAAACAATTTATAGTCTACAGTGATTACTACAATTTTTAGAGGGTGTTCTTTATATCAGTGATATTTTCTTTGGAGGAAAAAGAACTTTCTCAAAGAGGTTTCTAGGATTCTCAGAGAACCAGGCTCTACATTTGACTAAGTCACTGATATTGCATTTTCCCAGCATTTTTCTTCCTTTCACCAAGTGCTGTTCCCAGTTATTGCTCAGATCTTTTCATCGCTGGCACACTTTAATTTCCTTTGACATGCAAAACCATCTTTTCCTTCCCTCTGTTTCCAGAAGAAACTAGGAACTTCCTAGCCTTGGGCAACATTGTGAAGCTGACAATTTGTTTTGGGAACTTCCAAGTGAGCAGATTTCCTCTTCACTGAGGACTCAGGGGAATGCGATTCTCTAATCGAAGCAACAGTTCTGCTCCTGGGGTTTCTGGCACAGCAAAAGGTAGCTGCAGGGCATTTTGTCTGGGTAGTTTGGAGGCCAGCTGATGCTGTGGGAGAAAGTAAGGGAAAGACAAAGATTTCTATCTTTTGGTCGACTCCCACAAAAGAAACCGGGAGTTATGGAGTCTCATTCTCAAGAGCAGAGAGGCAATGAGGCCCCAGAGGTCTCTATCTCTGTGTGTTGGCTGCAGTTGCCTTTTGTCATCGGTACAGAAACAGGGTACACAGGGTAGAAATGAAATGCATGTGCATACACCTGGCTTTTGTGTTCAGAGATCATCTCCCTGTACCTTCAAGTCTTCTAGATGTGCTGGGCAAATACAAGTCTTGTGCTCTAATTGTTTATTTATAGTTTCCAAATTCTCAGATTCTGCCTGTAAGACATCTGACATGACTAACTGATTCTTCTAATTTAAGGTACAGTTATTTTCTGTGTAGGAGGCTATACAGTTGCTTTTTCTTTTCCTTCTCTGTTTTTCACATTCCTGTCACTGTCAAGATTGGTAATTAATCAAGCCTCAGTCATAGATGGCTCATTTTCCCTCCTCTTCTTATCCTTCCCTTTTCCATCTGAGTGATTAAGAATGATGTCCCTCCTGTGCCCCTGGGTCTGTCCTCGGAGCAGTCAAGCCAGGCCCACTGGTAGGAAGTTCCCACTGTGAGAAAGCCCTGGGAATGACAAATGTGACTCCTGGAGCCTAGGCAGCAAGGGGTGGACTTCCTAATCCTTGTCACTGGCCACCATCGATCTCCCTGTGTCAGGAGGCCTTTGGGAAAAGCAGAAATGAAAAAACAAAAACTTCTCGTCCCTGCATTGTCCTTCTTAGAATGACCTAGGTTTCAGCACTGTGGGAAACCTGGGCATGCCTTTGGAGAAATGCTAGAAAGTGATGAGTCTCAAGTCTTTCCTAAGGTTTTGATACCCAGGACTCGTTTTGCCCGCCAACCCACAGACACACATGTAGGCATACCCAGACGCTCTACTCTTCCTCCAGTTTTGTTTTTCTTCCAAGTGTCTGCAAGGAACAAAAGCAATCTGCTCAGCAAAAAATGTTGACAACTCTCCCTTTTATTATATGACTAGAGGCCCAATGCACGAAATTCATGCAAGAGTAGGCCTTCCTTCCCCCTGCTGCCGGCACTGGCTTCCCTCTGGCACCCAAGACCTGGACTTCCCTCACAGCCCCGGCTTCATCTGGAAGGGTGTTCAGAAGGATGTCCAGAAGGATGTCTGTTCTAATTAGCATATTATGCTTTTATTATTATAGATTGGTCCATGCCTCTGGATGCCATAGGATCCAGGCAATACTCAATTGAGAAGTTTAGGGAGAAAACTTCCCCATCCATCACAGGGTTAGAAATTTTGCTATTAGAGATTCATATCTTTGGATTAAAATGCTGTATCTCCACCGGGCCTCATAAAACAGAAGTGATTATAGGTAGAAAGGATGAAGCAATGTGACCTAATCAACCATACCCTCTTACAAATCCCTGTAGCAGATCCATTTACTGTGAAGATCACTATTTGATAGCATGGCGGAATGAATAGGAAGTAGAATAAATAACTTGAGATGGTTTGGAAGAGAAAATAAGTTCTGGGAAAGAAATACCACACTGTCTGTGAACAGGGTGGGGAACGGGGTAGAAGGATTGAGGAACAATGACGAAGTGAAGGAGAGTGTTGGCTGGTTTAGACAGGTTGAATGAAATGAATGACTTGAAGGCCTGGATCATACCTGTTGGTGATTTGCACAGGAACTCTCACATTATAGGGGGGAAAAAAGTTGGCCTCAATATGTTGTGGCATTTGCCAACATGTTTTAGTCTATTAGATTTTATTTGCTTGCTTGAACTGATTTGTGCAAAAAAAAAATACATTGTAAGGATACAAAGGTATCTTGTGAAACTCAAATTAGGTAAAAATGTTATTAATTCAATTCAATTAGCTATTTATATAATATGCTGTATGTATTACTAACAACCACAACATTCTGGCAGCATAGGACAATAAGCATTTATTTCTCATGCAGCATAGGTTGGTTGAGAGTCAGACTGGGATTGGCTATATGACTCTGCTAATCTCAGCTGGGCTCACTCATGGGCCAGAGGGTCAGGTGGGGTTCAGTGATGTGGGCTGTGCTCAGCTGTGGTAGGTTAGCCTTAACTACACATCTCATCTCCTCTTCCAGTGTCCAACTGGCTAGCTTGGGCATATTCTTCTCTATTTGTTTTAGTCTCTATTTTCAGATTAGTCTTTGCTGCTTCCAGGACCCAATGTTTATATGGCAATTTTCATTCTCAGGTTTGCTTCATACTGATTTAAGAGAACAGCTAGATTGACATCCCCAAATCCCAATCTAAATTCCTGCAGAAGGAACTTTTTAGTTGGAGGTATGATCATATTAGACATACAGTAACTGCCTTGGCCTTCTGCAACCATAAGGAAAATACAAGAATGGGCAAAAAGACACAGGTAGTCATATGCCACAATAATTAATGACATTAATTATTTTAATTGTTAATTTTGTTTTGTAGGGATAATGAGGGGATTGTTCTCAGAACAAAAGACTTAGTAAATCAATCAGGTGAGTCATTTGAACCTGATTTTTTAAAAATATATTTTTACTTATTTCAGAGAGGGAGAGAGAGATAGAAACATCAATGATGAGAGGGAATCATTGATCGGCTGCCTCCTAACAACCCCCTGCCCCCACTAGGGATTGAGCCCACAACCCCAGGCATGTGCCCTGACTGGGAATTGAACCATGACCTCCTGGTTAATAAGTCAATGCTCAACCACTGAGCCACACCAGCTGGCCTAAACCTGATTCTTGATATTAAGACCGTTGGATGCTTTGATCAGAGCTTTTGTTTCTCTTTTTCTATTTCCTTGGTAATCTTCATTTTCTATTTTTCCCCACTTTGTGATTTATTAAAGAAATCAGAGTGCTTGAATGAACTCTTTTTTTTAAAAAATATATTTTATTGATTTTTACAGAGAGGAAGAGAGAAGGATAGAGAGTTAGAAACATCAATGAGAGAGAAACATTGATTAGCTGCCTCCTGCACACCCCCTACTGGGGATGTGCCCGCAACCAAGGTACATGCCCTTGACCGGAATGGAACCTGGGACCTTTCAGTCTGCAGGCCGATGCTCTGTCCACTGAGCCAAACCGGTTAGGGCTGAATGAACTCTTATTATTTAGTTCCTTCATTGTTGCTGGTTCCACAGTCAAATATCCAATCCAGGCATCCCATTGGTGGCCTTAACCACATGCAATGCTATCTTTCAAGTTTCTATCTTCAATACCATCCAAAATTGGCTTAGCAACACTGATTTTTCTTCACTGAACAATACACAGCCTCTTCCTCAACTGGGGTGGTTCTCTTAACTCAGCGGTTCTCAACCTGTGGGTCGTGACCCCTTTGGAGGTCGAACGACCCTTTCACAGGGGTCGCCTAAGACCATCAGAAAACACATATATAATTACATATTGTTTTTGTGATTAATCACTATGCTTTAATTATGTTCAATTTGTAACAATGAAATTGGGGGTCACCACAACATGAGGAACTGTATTAAAGGGTCGCGGCATTAGGAAGGTTGAGAACCACTGCCTTAACTGTTCTCTATTTATCAATCCTGTCTCTATACATGTTCTTATTTTTTAATCTGTATTGTTGAGAGTATTAGAGATGATCCTTCTTCCTCCATTTCCCCCCTCTACCCAGTTCCCACCCTGCCCCAGGCCTTCACCACCCTATTGTCTGTATTCGTGGGCAATGCATATATGCATATAAGTTCTTTGGTTAGCCATGCCTTTTCTTGAAGATTCCCATTGAAAATGTCTGCTCATATCTTCTGACCACCAAATCAAGATGAGGCAATTCCTGAAGGCCCCATCTCCAGTTCTACATTTTTTATGGCCCCTTTATGAAGTCACACAGACTATTCCATTAACCACCTGTATGACACTTCTCTTAATTTCTGTTATTTCTCTTTTAGTCAATGCTAATGGTTCACATTTTCCCACATGGCCTTGGATTCCCCTCTCAGTTTCTCTTTTGCATTACTTTTGTACCGCACACTAGGTTACTTACTCCTTCAGTAGAGGTACCAAATCTTGTGCCTCTTTCGTGTTTCCCAAGAACCAAAGATGGTGCCAGTCACATAATAGGTGCTTAATAAGCACATGTTATATGATTCTAAAGTTCATTTCAGAATATCAAAATGATGGTTATGCTGTCAGAAGGCCATTGTCATCATTTTCTGAATCATCCTACCTCCTGCTCAACTTCTTGTACTCATTCTTTATCTCTTTATTTCTAGAGATGGTTCTTTTTTTTCATTATAAGGGTAATTTCTGAGAGGGGGATACTCTTCTTTCACTCTTTCATCCATTTTTTCCATGAGTCTGGTAGAAAATGGATGGTCCAAATAACTTCTTTCCAATGTGATTTATGCGAAATGGAAGCATTTCTATTTCCCTCTATGTGTTTTTGTTTTGAATTGCAAATACTTACTTTCACATTTATTTAAAAGTTATTTTGACAATATGTAATATAGATTTAAAACATTCTGAACTTAGCTGTTTTCCCTTGATTAATTATTTTTTTAGTAGAAACACTGTAAATACACCAACAAGTGTCATAATATACAGTATAGTGAATATCCAATGACAATCTGTTATGATGTTCTGTGTTTTAAAGATCAATTTGTTTATGCCACCAGGAGAAATGCATTTTTAGTATTTGGATGTGATGGGTTTAGTGAGAATGATATAATTTGCTTTACTAAACAACAGTGCCCCAGCAGAAGAATATGCATTACTGTTTACTCAGTACTAAAGGGGAAAAAATTATATAAAATGTTAAGGTAGCCAAAGAGGTAATATTACTAGAATGAAAGGAAGGAAATTCAACTATGATGCTTAGAAGTTGAGCAGCAGTAATTCCATTCAAATAGGTTAATTGAATGGGCCAGGATCTTGCTTTATTGAAGGAGAAATGAAGTGGTTGGCTATTTTACTTAGAAACCTTAAAACTGAGGAATAGTCTCCAGAGAATAATTGATGTGAGCTATGATCTTTCTGACTGATTCTCCAAAATGGGAAATGAACTGTGAGCAGGATCACAGGTAATTTCTAAATTGTCAAACTTAGAGGAAGCAAATCATGGAATTTTCTTTCTCTTATTTTTTTGTCATTCTTCTTCCTCTTTCTTTGCTTCCCACTTCTTTCTTTTTCTTTCTCTAACTTTAGATTATTCTTTTCCTCTTGCTCCTTTCAATTTTTAGATGAAGGATTAAACAGGCTTTAGACTAAATGATTGATTAAAAGTTACTAGTCTGATGAGAAGGACAAAATTAAATGTGCTGAGCTTCCTTTGTGATTATTCTGATCACACAGAAAAAGAAGAAACACTCTGATTCAAAGGTGGCAAAATCAATTAAGTCAATATTCATTAACATGTATTTCTTAAAAGAGAAGGTATACACATGTGTAAGAATACATGATTTCAATGTTTTAGTGATTGAAAGTTGAAAAAAAGTTTTATGTTCAAAGAGATATACAAGAAAAAAGCAATTGACAGTTTGGGGTAATATGTGTTAAGAACAAAATAACTGCTACAGATAGAAGTGTGAACAAAGAGACAACCACCATTCACTGGAGTGGTCCAAGGAATGTGGGCCTTCAGCATGATTTGGGACAACACTATAAGATTCAGACAGACAGTCCAAATGAAGGGTAAGAGGCAGCTCCAGATAAGTTTGGTTCAAGTAGAAGGGCTTTAAATGGCAGATAACTATGGGAAAGTGACTTAGGGCCAGCTGATGAAAGGCCCTGAATGCCAGGGTAGAGAGCTAGGGATGTTCAGTATGTGCTTGAGAATCACTGATAGTAACCATGGAAATAAACATGTGAACAGTATAATAGAACAGGAAATGTGAGAACCAGTGTTGGGTCACTGATTGGGGATGGGAGAATGAGAGTTTGGGGAATGCCTAGATCAGAGAAGGTAAAAGGGATAAATTTTTAAGGCTGACACATAAAATAAATTAAGGTATCAATGAATGTTATTAAAAAGTCAAGAGAGGGGAGAGGTAAAAGGGGGGAGATAGGGGACATCTTTAATACTGTCAACAATAAAAATATATACTTAATTTTTTTAAAAAAATGTAAGCAAAGGAGGTGGCTTTTGTAGAGGTGACTGTTTTGAGGTTTTGATGACTATGAAATAGGCAAGTGAGAATACCCATTAATCAGTCAGGTGATCCTGAACTAGAGTTTGGGAGGGAGTCTAAAACTAAAGCTGTCGATTTGTGAATTAGCCACACAAAGATGATGGTTGAATTCATGAAAATGGATGATATTTTCCACAAAAGAATGTGTTCATATTTATGATGAGTGTAGTGTAGGAGAGAAAGAACTATTAAAGAAAGAAGGAGCAGTTAGAAGAACAGAAGTAGCCTATGTATGGAATAGCAAGCATCTCAGAACTAGTGGAGGATCTGGAATTCTAAGGCCAGCTGGGACAAAGTGGGATGAAAATAGGGCTCTTCTGGGGTGAAATGCAGAAGGAAACTAACAGTCTTTTGTAATGATCATTTGCTTGTTTTTATATCCTGGGAAGGAATGGGTTAGCTTTTCTTGTTCTTTCTTCATTAATACAAATAGAAAAGCAGGTGGTGAAACAAATTGGAAAACTGTGTACACACAACTTACAGTCCCAGAGAAAAAGACTTCACTCAGCCTCTTGGTAACCTGTTCTGATACTCGATGGCACTTGTTACCCAGGCGTTTGTTTTGAAATCATTATCCAAAATCCCTATCGCTCTCATTTAAGCTGTATCATTTTTTTCTTTCTTTTTGTTTATCCTCAGGGGACATGAAGAACATATGGTAACTATCTCTCATGTAATAATCTTCATATTTTTGAAATAAGTATTACACAATATTTTTTTCTCTCTAGCCTTCTATTCTTCAGGCTAAAATAATACTAAGTAGTTTATTCTTTCTTTATGGGCATGTCGTTCCTAGGACAATGGCTCTGACTGCATCAAATTCAGTTTCCAGGATTTGGATAACATTTATGTTGAAGTCACTGGTTTGTATCGATGAGCAATATTAGAGTCAAGTTTGCCTCTTAGATAGAAATTTTAGGATGAAATGATGATGACTTCTTTTGGGAACAACTTTCTGTGTATCTTTTGTTTCCTGGGAGCACTTATCAAAACTAGTAGGTAGATAGTAATTATTAAATATATATATATATATATATATATATATATATATATATATATATATATATATATATATAAAACTTGTGGCCAAAGGGGAAGAAAGGTAGCTTTCATTCCCAATGACTGCCATATATCAACTTATTTCATGTTTAAATAAAAGTAAGAATCAAAAATATTTTCTAAGATATGAAATTAGAAATATGGTTTTGGAATACATTTTATTAATTTCAGAGAGGAAGGGCGAGGGGGAGAGAGATAGAAGCATCAATATTGAGAGAGAATCATTGATAGGCTGCCTCCCACATGCCCCCCACTGGGGATCAAGCCTGCAACCCAAGCATGTGCCCTTGCCTAGAATCAAACCTGGGACCTTTCAGTCCACAGGCTGACACTCTATCCACTGAACCAAACCAGCTAGGGCAGGAATATGATTTTTAATATATTGTTAAAAAAGGCTAGTCTGTTGGGCTGTTTCTTGGGATATGATATTTTATTTATTTTAATATATTCAGAAACATTCAGAGAAAAGCTGAAACTCATAGTGATTGGCCTTTTAATGAATGTTGCCTCCACTTCCTCTGTAGAATTTATGCTATCATCTTTTTATTGAATTCTTAATAAAGACTATTAAAAGACTATGGGTCTCAGTTCATCAACAAGTATTTGTTGTAGGCCATGCAAGAGTTTGGCACTGTGTTCCAAGAGAAAGTTAAGTAAACACAAAACCACAGATAATTAAGCTTGATAAAGCTTCTGATTTATTCCAAAGCAGGAATTTTCTTCTACCTTAATGAGAGTGAAGGTTTACATAACTGACTTTGTGCTGGGCACTATTCTAGCACTTTCTATATAACTATATACATAATGTCTTTTTATACTTACAAAACCCATTGATGTAGGTACTATTATTATTCTTATTTACAGAGGAGGATACTGATGAGACTTATCTACGATGAAATAGCTAGTAAGCAAAGGAACTATGATTTGAACCTGTCATCTGCCTCCAAATTCTGTATACTTAATCATTAGTCTATGAGAGATGCCTTCAAGATTCTCCTCAAGTAAATGGAGATGGGAAGTATACTACCTTTATATGGCAACAGTTACCAAGGAAAGTGAAGGATTTTATAAGAATTTCCAAGGTTCAGTTAGAAAAATGAATACAGAAAGCCCAGGCTTTATCGATATGTAGCATTCAGCTAAGAGTTGGGTATAAAAAGAAACATTTGCCTGCCACCATCAAAATCTTGGCATAAGAGAAATGAACTTTCTTTAGTATTGGCTGTTTATTCTTTCCTTGTGAGGAGAAATGTCTGAATATGCTAATTTTCATACTTCAAGTCATCATCAATTTCCGAGTTGCAGGCACAATTCTCGCCGGCTGCCTCCAGTGGCTGCCAGGGAAAACCAAGCAGCTGTTGGGTAGATATTGAAGAAAAGCACTCCGAGTGCTGCCCCCCTGTTTTCCTCTCCTGGTGCAGGTGGAGATATTTATGCACAGGGAAGGAAACAAAGGCATGCATCCAGGTTCCTTTCTAGCTGTCTTCTTAGAAAGCACTGCTTTTTGGACAGTCCTCAAAGCATGAAACAGCTGAGATTTGGTACAGATATACACACAGTTTCGTTATTTGCCAGTGGCTTCCTTCTGGCAATCCTTTGGCAGGTGGAATCACATTCTCTCTGAGCATCAATACCAACTGAGATCTCCCTTTGTGTTTGGGCACTGTAGATCATGTGCCTGATGTACACACAGCCTACACACTGTCGAATATGCCAGCAATGATTCCTTTTAGGCTTCAAAACTGGAAAACTTTTATTCTTTAATACTAGACTATTGGTTAGGGGAAGTAATAATAGCCAGATGGAAACTGGATGAGGAATTGAGATGTCTAATTCCCATTCAGAGTAATTTTTCCTTAGCCATTTTATCATACTTGAAAATAGACTACCCTGTAGGTTGGGAACCTAATTTTATGGTGGCACTATTTTCAGGGTATTTCATTCAGTTCATCTATCAGACAGTTTTTACTCTTCAATGCTTATTAATGTTGATTTTTTAAAAAAATAATTAATTAATTAATTTATTTATTTATTTTAATCCTCACCTGGGGATATTTTCCCCATTGATCTTTAAAGAGAGAATTGAAGTGAGGGAAGAGGGGGAGAGAGAAAAACATCGATGTAAGACAGACACATCAACTGGTTGCCTCCCCCAAAAGCCCCAACTGGGGACGGGGATGGGACCTGAAATCAAGGTACGTGTCCTTGACAGGGAATTGAACCCAAGACCCATTGGTCTGTGGGATGATGGATGATCTAACCAGCCAGGATAACATTGATGTTTTTAAGTATATACTGTAAAGCTATAATTTTTGAACTAGAGTCTTACGAGAGAGATACCAGCAAAGGTGAGTAGAGATATAAAACTACATCTTAAGTGGAATAAATCAAATGGACTGACTTCTGAATTGCTGTTTAAAAAGTTTGCTAGTCAGTCCTGTCATCATAGTTGAGCACCAAGTTAATGAAAGTAGGACTGTATAATTTTGATGTAAAACATCAAGCACCTCATAATTATCATCATTATCCTTCTTTATCTACCATCATCCATCACCATTATCATTGTATTTTTATTGCTTGAATTAATCCCATCCTAATAGAGCATAATGGTATGGAAATTATTTAATTACATTATAAGTGCAAACTTTATCAAGTCAGAAATCATTTAGTGCTATGACAAAAAATACAGAAATACCATCTCCTGAAAGGACTAGCTCTATATGTCTTTAAGATATTTAACTCAAGCATGCAAATAAATATGTAGGCTGTATGACAGCTGACTTTTCTTCTAGTTCTCCATGTTTTAATTTTGCCTCTAAAGCAAGGAATCTCAAACTTTAATGTTCAGAAGCACTTAAGAACCCTGCTAAATATACAGTTTTGGGGATCTTATTATAGCAGGTCTCTGGTGGAGCTCTTATATTCTATATTTATTATTATCATTCTTTTTTGACAAGCATCCTAGATGTGCTGATATAGGTGGTTGGGAAGAACACATTTTGAGGGACATCTCACTCTGTCCTCATAAAAGTCATTCATTACTCTGTCCATGTTTTTGTTTTGTTACTCTCCAATAAAATGTAACTATCAGTAAATAATCATTGACATTTATATAAATTATTATAGTTACATTGGTCCAATTATATTAGTCATTAATAATTAATAACAATGAATGATAGAAGATGCAGGCATAGTACTTCCTATGCCAACCACTCTCTTAAAGGATTTGCATGTGTTAATCCTCACAAGGACCTTTTCGGTCTGGCAATGTCCTATCCCCATGTTCGAGATGAGAAGTTTCGTTTGGAGGAGGCTGATCACTAATCACAGTCAGAGCTGCAAGAGAGTAGGCTGTGGAAACAGACCCTGTGGGTTCCAAGTCTGCCCCTGCCACTTACTGACTTCTCTTCTATCTAACTGTAAATGACAATCATGGATATGACTGAAACTAACCTCACAGGGTAGTGGTAAGGATTACATGAGATGAAATATGCAAGCATTTCAAGGCAAGCCTTGAAAGTCACCCATGCTCTAAAAATGTTAACTGTTGTCCTGGCCAATGTGCTTCAGTTGGTTGAACAGCATCCCATGCACTGTGCACTGAAAGGTCACTGGTTCGATTCCCAGTCAGGGCACATACCCGGGTTATGGGTTTGATCCTTGATCAAGGTGCGTACAGGAGGCAATCAATCGATGTTTCTCTCTTTCTCCCACTCACTTTTTATCTCTAAAATCAATAAAAAACATATTTTAAAAATAATAAATAAATAAAATTAAACAAAATAACAATGTTAACCGTTGCCACTCTCTGTTTTAACAATTCTGCCTTTCCAGACCCTTTTCTAAGTTATTGTCATTAACATCCCAATGCTGTTATCTTTAGTTGGTATAAGGAATGTTTCTTTTTTGTTCTTCTTTATCATTGGAAACCATTTGGTTTTCAATTAATTTTAATAGGCAGACATACAAACATTAGACATAATTAATAACGTTATTACCTAATTAGAAAGGCAGAACACAATATATGTAGCCAGGAGATTAATGTAGAAGTCTCAGTGTTCATTATTACTATTAAATTCATTCATTTATTTAGTATGAATTTTTTTAAAAAAAATCACTAAGACCTTTTTTTCTACCAGATTAAATTAAAGACTTTAACTGTCTGTAGCCTTTCCCACTTCCAGTAGGAATATCTCCAAACACACTTATTTAACAGCTGCTTCTTGGCCCTCCTGCCTCTGAGGCAGGCCCATAAACCCCTTTGAGCTTTGAAGGTACTTGCAACTGCCAGTATCAATGGGCCATCACTTATCAGCCTGGCCTGTGTCCATTACATGTTAGTTCCCTAAACTATAGCTCTCAGTGTTTGGTGTGAATTTGTTTTAACTGATATTCTTTTTTAAAAATATATTTTTATTGATTTCAGAAAGAAAAGGAGAGGGGGAGAGAGAGAGAGAACAAAAATGAGCAGAAAGAATCATGGATTGGCTGCCTCTCTCATGCCCCCCACTGGAGATTGAGCCCGTAGCCCAGGCATGTGCCCTGACCAGGAATCAAACCATAACCTCCTGATTCATAAATCGAGGCTCAACCACCAGAGCCATGCCAGCCAGGCTTAACTGGGATTCTTTTATAAATGCAAGCTGCTGAGCACTGCATTGGGGTTCAGATGTGGAATAGAACTCAGAAATCTGATTTCCCTCACTACTCTCAGTGACTCCAATACAGCCAGTTCACAGACTTCTCTGTGAGAGACACTCACTCAGATGGTAGAGAAAAACAAAATCCACATGAATGAAAATTTGGAACATAATAGGACAAAAGAGACTGAAGTAAGAATAGCAAACATTTCAAAAGAAAATGAGACTGCCTCTCTTGAGGATTTCATTTTAACAACTGGTATAAATATAGGGTTTTTACAGCAGCGTTCAGAATATGGGCAGTGAGGAGATGGAGTGGAAGCTGAAAAGACAAATGAGAAGGCCACTCTGAAAATGAGCATTTGCCTGAACTGAAATAACCATACACATTTACCCTCTCAACTTATTCCTTTTATTTCATCGGGCATTCTCCCTGCCCTAACACACACTAAAGATCCTGCTTAGAATGAACCAGAAACCCATTCTATGTATTGTTGCATATACATAGATAGTTAGATAGATAGATAGATAGATAGATAGATAGATAGATAGATAGATAGATAGATAGATAGATAGATGATAGATGTTTAAAGAGAAAGAGTGAAGATAGGGAGTAAATCTTGAACAACAAGAAAAACAGAGAATTTATCCTATATGACAATTCAACTGACAATTACTTCAGTATTGATATAATTGATAATCAAAAATTGAGAAGCAACTCTAGAGGTGTTACAGAATAGACATTTAAATTTTTACTTAACAAACACTTATAAAGCATTGATTTAGAAGCTTTCAAAATATTAGCACCATTCATCTTCTTAGCCACTCTGAGAGGTAGATAATAATATTCCAATATCACAGACAAGGAGACTGGGAAGTCCAGTAACTTTCTCAAAGGATAATGAGGAGGCAGCAACATAATTACTCCATACTGGGAAGGAAACAGATCATTATCTTTTTAGAAAAGGGGATGACATTCTAAGTCCATCCCAAAGGATTCTATTGGAAGCAATTAGACTGAATAATTCTGCAAGAATTAGAACCCATAACTCAGAATGTAAAGAGTACTGGCAGCAAAAGTAAATTTTGGGTGGGGGGGAATGCTTCTAATGATGGTAAAATGGGTGGGTTATCTAATTCTACCTAAGACAGTTCCTAGATTTATGGAAATGAGCAAAAAAGGTAGATTCAAGAATCAGAATTGATCCATTAGACTCTCTGCCACCAACATTCATTTTTTCTAAATCTGAGTCAAGAAATGCCCTAATTTTTCTGTTTTCTTAACTCAAGGAGCTCCATCCATGATCTAACACTGAGAATATTGAAATCTTTACCAAGGATCTTTTTGTAGCCAAGAATATATTTTTCATCTCCATGTCCATAAAACATTTTTAATCAACTAATATCCATCTAAATTTTTATATTCTATGGCTGAATAACAGTCATATTCATTATAACCAACATTTAATGAGCTCTTACTCAGTGTGGTCACTGTTTCAAGTGTTTTACCCGTATCCCATTATATAAAATAGCATAATGTACTTTGATTAACCCAATTTTATTGAACATTATGGTCATTTCCCATTTTTTGCTATTATAAACAGTGTTGCAGCAATCATATCTGTAGCTAAGTTTGTAAAATGGTTGTAATTTTATCCTTAGAATAAATTTTGTAAGTAGAATTACCAATGTTAGGAGTGTGTATATTTTTAAGTTTTGAGCATATTTTGCCAGATTTGCTGCCTGGAATGGTGCACCAATTTGTATTTCCACCAACAGCATAGAAAGGTTTTGTGAAAAGTTTAAGAGTAATGAATTGCATATTAATAAACTTTTGAGTTCTTTTTAAGATTTAGCAGTCTTTATCAAGAATAGGGATGTCCAATTACTGTGTCCTCCAAAGAAGGAATCAAGGTTATGTTTCAGTCTGTCTATAATACACTGCCATGTAAATACTGTGTGTACAGTGTTATAAATCCTGTGAGCCATTAATAAACCTGGTATCTCAGAGACTCTCAATCCCAGTCATCATTTAAATCATTCAGGTCTTGAATGATTAGGGAGAGTTTTTCTACTACCCTATCTAAAATAGTTTTCCCATTCTGGTAATATTCCAGGTAATAATATTACTCTATCTCATTACTCTGGATTATTTTTATAGCATTTACCAGCATTCTGTTTGTTCATACTTCCTTATAACTATATAAGCTTCTAGGACTCAAGAAACCTTTCCTATACTAGGCATTTTAACCCTGGAGCCTAAAATAGTGCTGAAAACATGAAAGACACCCATAAACAATGAATGAATGAATGAATGAATGAGTGAGTGAATGAATGAATGAATGCTGGTCCTATTAAATATCTAAGTTCACCATTCATGCACAGCTTTTACTCTACAGTACACACTGTAAAGGGACAAAATGTGCACATGGGAAAAGTATCCTTTGTGACCCTAAGATACTCAACCTTGCAGATAAGATAAACAGGAAAGAACTAATTATGAATGCATCAATAGCATTGGCCCTTTGGTTACAAGTGCCAGCTAATTTCCCCTTGGTTTTATACTGTGAATTGCCATTTAACAGTATTGGGATGTTATAGATGAGTATGGCTATACTTTTTCTCTTTGCTTGTTTAAGGGCTGTGCCTTCAGGGTAAACCATCTTAATCGATTTTCTCAGTCCTTGTCTTCCATGGATAAAGCTTTAGCAAAGCTATTAAAGATCCTATGTCAATTTCTCTTAAGATTATTTTGTTCAATAGTGGGTGTTCTGAGAGATACTATTTTGAGAACAAGTATCTTAATGACTTGCCTTGCACCTTAACTAGGAAAACATGCTTGCTTCCTTACAAAAGTACATCTGTGAGGCTCCCCATGGTATCCCCAGCACTTCCACAGTGACTGATGCCAAAGAAGCATTCCCCCAAAATAGGTTGATTAAGTGAACAAGATAACCAATGTCTGTCCTAACTACCAAGAAACTCAAATGGAATCTATTGTGTGTTCTGAGTAAATCCTTTGAGCATTGAGAATTGGTGACTATCTCTCTCTTGCTTATGTCTAAGCTGAACTGCTGAGTGTGGGCAGTACAAATTGCTTCAGTGGGGATTTAATAGGCTCGAATTTATGAGATGTAATTTATTTCGTTGGAAAGAATACCTACTGACTTCTCTGATTCTTGAGGAAGCTCAGGTTTCTCAAGAGTTCTATCTAGATTTCATGTAGCGCCTGTAGGTTTTAATAAATATTTCTGACTTCTACATATTTGGTATTTTTTTAAAATATATTTTATTGATTTTTTAGAGAGGGATAGAAAGTTAGAAACATCGATGAGAGAGAAACATCAATCAGCTGCCTCCTGCACACCCCCCACTGGGGATGTGCCCGCAACCAAGGTACATGCCCTTGACCGGAATCAAACCTGGGACCCTTGAGTCCACAGGCTGACGCTCTATCCACTGAGCCAAACCTGTCAGGGCCATATTTGGTATTTTTGTCCCTTCTCAGTCCTTTTGTTTATAGGTTACTTGGTTAGCCAATACAGGACAATAAAGTCAGTCTGATGCTGTAGGAACTCTAAGTAGTGTTTGTTTGGTGGGATTATGGTGTTCCTTGGTAAGTTTGTAGGTCTTATACAGCTTGCTGAAACACAAGGCTCTTTAATGTCCTTTTCTCCTATTTGTTTTAAATTTCATCAGTTAGTTGTCTTTGCCACCTGGACTAATTATCTCTTACATATCCCTAACACTCCTGTGGTAAAATAAGTAGGGAATGTGGTCTCTAGTCTCTCCTATAGCAATAACTATATTTTCTTTTTGGACAAGTGAGTTAATTTCCATCTAGTATTAAAGGGTCCAGATTTCAGAACCAAAAAGCCTAGATTTGTACCCTAGTCCCACTACTTACTATTATTGAACTTGGACAAGCTACTTAACCTCATTGTGCCCCAGTTTCCTCATTTTTTAAAAATATATTTTATTGATTTTTTACAGAGAGGAAGGGAGAGAGATAGAGAGTTAGAAACACCGATGAGAGAGAAACATTGATCAGCTGCCTCCTGCACATCTCCTACTGGGGATGTGCCCGCAACCCAGGTACATGCCCTTGACCGGAATCGAACCTGGGACCTTTCAGTCCGCAGGCCGACGCTCTATACACTGAGCCAAACTGGTTTCGGCATCCTCACTTTTAAGATAGGGCTATTAATAGTACCTTCCCATATGTTATTGTGTGTTATTAGTCAACTCATTAAAATAGCTTAGAAGAATGACTGGCATATCACACACTTTCCATTTCAAATTGTTTTTATTGGGAAGGCATATACATGCATACCCATCTAGAATTAAGGAAAAGGACCACTAACACATTCCACCTCAAAAATCATTCTATATAATAAAAGTCTAATATGCAAATTGACTGAACAGCAGAACGACTGGTCACTATGACGCACACTGACCACCAGGGGGCAGACTCTCAATGCAGGAGCTGCCTCCTGGTGGTCAGTGTGCTCCCACAGGGGGAGCGCTGCTCAACCAGAAGCCCTGAGCAGGACTTATGGCTGGCAAGCACAGCGGCAGTGGCAGGAGCTTATCCCACCTCTGCAGCAGTGCTAAGGATGTCCTACTGCTGACTTAGGCCCTGTGGGGAGTGGGCCTAAGCCAGCAGTCAGATATCCCCCGAGGGCACCTGGACTGCGAGAGGGTGCAGGCCAGGCTGAAGGACTCCCCCACCCCCCGAGTGCATGAATTTCGTGCACTGAGCCTCTAGTGATGATAATAATTTCAGTTACCATTTATGACAAAGCACTGAATGCTTTGTCCGTCTTATATGATTTAAACCCAATAATACATTGAAGCAGATATTACTATTATTCTATGTTAGCAATGAGGAAACTGGAGAGCCCCAAAATTAAGTAATTTGCCCAAGGTTAAATAGCTGTTAAGTAGTGGAGTTTAGATTTGAATGTAGTCCCATCTGATTTCAGAACCTGTCCTCTTGACCATTAGGCCATGTCACATCTACAGACTTCTTTTATTGAGGCTTGGTATTTAATTACAGCTAAATTCCAACGGCTATTCCAGAGGAATCCTTCAAAATCCTTGCCTTGGTCACTTTCAAGGCCAATCCATATCCTGAAAACCTGAGATTTTCATAAACTCTATCAAAAGAGTCCAACACTAGATGAAGAATTTTTTTACAAATTTGCAGCTAAAATTCCCTTTCCCCTGTTATTACACTAACAATGTAATTTTCTCTGGTGTTGCTCTGAACATTAAGGAATTAAAGTACTCAAGGCTGGATGTGCTGAGATGATATTTTTGTTTCTTTCAGTCGCTATTGTTTCTGGTATTTTTTCTTTTTGTCTTATTCCACTTTTTATTTCTCCACTCTTGGCTTGAAGAACAACTTTCTGTGCATATTCAGGGATCTGTGGCAAGGGAAACAAGCAGGATCATTTGTCTTCCGCTATTTGGATGTTAATGTTGCATCTCAGCAACCAGAAGACAGGCAGAGCCCCTGTGAGCATCATTGTGTTTGGGCTGCAGCTTTGGTTGCCAAAGTGCAGTTTTAAATATTGGCATCCCTGCCACCTGCTATGGCTAATAATTGTCCAAAGAAATTCCTGTCTGTGATTCTCTTCTGGGTTTTGTGGGAGAAAGGCTGTGAAATGATTTATTCCTTCGTACATGAAAAGCTACATGTGTTTTCAGTTGCAGAGTTTTGGCCTCTGACACTCTATGTTTTTAGGTTAATCCATTAACTGGCCTGGGGAAAAGGGAAAGAGAAGATGGATGAAGGTGTTACAAAATCTAGATGAGAAGGATCTCAAAAAATCTCAACACTGACTCTCCCTCCTTGCTCCTATCTGATTCTGAGAAGTCCTTTATATGAAACTGGGTTTGTTAATATCTGTGCTTTGTACCTGTTATTACAAATGAGACCAGTTCTTTCTCGGTATATGAATGGATACTTTACCTGTCTTCTCATATTTCTCATATTCTCATCAAAAAGAACACATACGCATAAACATACACACAGCATTATGTTCAAATAAGTATGGAAAATGCTGGTGAAACAATATTAATTTTTACTGAAGACCTTCTCAGAGCCTTAAAAAAACCTCACCCATATTATGAATCTCTAGGAGGGACATATAGTATGCAACATTTTCCAATATTATTTTACTTTGGAATGCTTTTTTATAGGAGCAGTTTAAGGACTAATGTTCTATTGGACACACTTTGGAAAGCATTGGACTATATTATTTTCATTATAGTTTTATAATTTTAGTTTACAAACTTATCTTGTTGTTTGGGTGAATTGGCTTGTTAGTCCAACTGAAAATTTTTATTTTAATCTTTCAGATTGCAAGTGTATTTTTATAGAACCACCATAAGTGGCGCTTGTAAAAATATTCTACAAGAACATTATCTCAGTGGCTACCCGTCTTCTCTCCTATCCCCCTGACTTGTCCATGTTCTTTTTTAAAAATATATTTTATTGATTTTTTTATAGAGAAGAAAAGAGAGGGATAGAGAGTTAGAAACATCGATGAGAGAGAAACATTGATCAGCTGCTTCCTGCACACCCCCTACCAGGGATGTGCCCACAACTTAGGTACATGCCCTTGACTGGAATCGAGCCTGGGACCCTTCACTCCGCAGGCTGACGCTCTATCCACTGAGCCAAACCAGTCAGGGCTGTCCATGTTCTTATAATGCCATGAGTACACCTAAAAAGAAGAAAGCCAAATACATAGTAGAGGTACATGCCTTCATAGGTGGATTGGTATGTTAAGTACACTGTATGCAATTAATCTGTGGGTGCACTTTATTAGTTAGATACCTCAGGAAATCTATACTAATAGAGGAATATGCAAATTTTCTGGGATGCCATCACAGTAACAGTAACAACCGAACATCAGGCTGTGTGGGGTCTGCCGGGGGTTAGTGAGGGGCGACCAAACAACTGAACAGCAGGCTGAGTGGGGCAACCAGGCTGGCAGGGGGGTTAGTGAGGGATGACCAAATGACTGAACAAGCAGGCTGCTGCGTGGGGTGACCAGGCTGGAAGTGGGGGGCAGTGAGGGGCAACCAGGCCAGCAGGGGGGGCAGTTAGGGGTGATCAGGCCAACAGAAGGGGGCAGTTGGGGGTAACCAGGCCAGCAGGGGTCCAGTTAGGGGCGATCAGGCTGGCAAGCAGAGGCGGTTAGGGGTGATCAGGCTGGCAGGGGGGTAGTTAGGGGCAATCAGGCAGGCGAGCAGTTAGGAGCCAGCGGTCCTGGATTGTGAGAGGTTGTCTGACTGCCTAAACGGGCAGTCGGACATTACCCGAGGTCCCGGATTGAAAAGGGTGCAGGCTGGGCTGAGGCAACCCCCCCATGCACGAATTTTGTGCACTGGGCCTCTAGTTGTGTATAAAATAAATGTCCTGGTGTACATTTTAAGGTGGTTTTTTGTTTGTTTGTTTTTTTCTGTGAGCAATTTTAATTTGTTATATACATGGAATCAACAAATTTATGGAGTCAAGCATAGCATAATAAAATACAATACATTTTATGTACATTCCTAACTTAGCATATCACAAATTACTTTTAAAAAGCAAAATCAGCCAAAACTGGTTTGGCTCAGTGGATAGAGCGTTGGCCTGTGGACTGAAGGGTCCCGGGTTCGATTCCGGTCAGGGGCATGTACCTGAGTTGCGGGCACATCCCCAGTGGGGGATGTGCAGGAGGCAGCTGATCGGTGTTTCTCTCTCATCGGTGTTTCTAACTCTCTATCTCTCTCCCTTCCTCTCTGTAAAAAATCAATAAAATATATTAAGAAAAAAAAAGCAAAATCAGCCTGAACAGCATGTCTCAATGGTGGAGTATCGATATATGAACTAGGAAGTCATGGTTTGGTTCCCAGACAAGGCTTATGCCTGGGTTACAGGCTCTATCTCCAGTAAGGAGCATGCAGGAAGTAGCTGATCAGAGATTATCTCTCATCATTGATGCTTCCATCTCTCTCTCCCTCTCTGAAATCAATAAAAAATATATTTAAAAAGAAAAGCACAAAGGGGGCATTTTAAAGGAGATAGCACATTTTAGAATCCACAGGATGGACCTCAACCGATTCCCTGAGGAGTATCTGTACTCCTGTCCCCGCTCATTCTCTCTGTGTGTCAGGACTGGTTCCAGAAGAGACCAGCTCTTGGGGCTGCCACAGTGTGAAAGACTCACATGAACACGTCACATTTCCACTCTTAGAAAGTTATGCTCTTTGGTTTTAAGGATCCATCATAAGGACATGTTTTCATTCCCTTCCAAGTCAATTAATTTCACTGAAAAAAAAACGTACTGAAATGAAAAAATGTAATTGTTAAACTTGGTATAGTCATAGCCACACATATTCTATGTTGGGCTCAGTCATACTATCCATTTTTTTCATGAGGCTCTCAGTTAAATGTAGAAGAAAAACATACACACAAGACACCTTTCTGTTTATGAGAGAAAGGAGTTTATTGCCCTGCTGAGTGTTGCCATCTCACAGCAGGTGTAGAGAGGAAGTGGCTGTGAGGTCACCTGGAAAGGCTTCTATTGGCACATGAACGAAGTCTGTCCCATTTTCTGGATGATGAAGAACCTAGTGTTTGAGTTATAGAATAGATGTGGGGGTGGTAGATTGTCTTTCTGGCAATTCTAAACTGGTCTTTGTTTCAGAAAGCAGAATGTGGAGAATATGCTGCAAGTCAAAGCTTCCTTGGGATTTTTCTTCATCTGGATCCTGACCCATTTGAATGTAATTTCCTCCTACTTCTGGAAATAGGCTATCAGTGTTTGTTGGGTGACTATACTTTTATTATGGAAAGATGAAAGAGCCTTTATCAAGTGTTTGGTAGCTTGGTGATATTTTCACCTACAAATGTCTTAATTTGTTTTATAGCAATTTTAATTTTACTTTTTACTTCCCATTGACATGTAGTTTTTAGCTACATTCTACTTCCTTTTATTTGCCCTCTTCTACACTTTCTCTAAATCCAGGAGAGAGAAAGAGGACAGCAATGGAAAGAATTCTAAAGTTACATCATGAGCTCAAGTTTCAGAAAAGTTAGGGGAAGTCATTATTTTGAACTGTTTTATGGTTTCTTTCCTTCTTGAGGCTGGTACTACTGGGGGGTACTGAGACTGGCATAGGTAATATTGGTAACTTAACAAAGGAGGAATAAAGTAGCATCTTATATTAAGATTTCCCCCCTTTTTTTCCAAAAGAAAGCTCCATTTTGTGGTTATTGTATCTCTACCTTTTCTAGAAAATAGAACTCCACAATGTTGATGGTTCATAATAGCACTATTTGAGAGAAGGACTTTATTCTATAAATGTCAATATTATTTGAATGTGATTTTTATATGCATACTATGGGCCCAGTGCACAAATTCATGCACCTTGAAAGGAACTGTGGGCCACAAGGCTGCAGTGGGCACAGGGACAGTTGTCCGCCCATCCTCCGCACCCCCACCCAGCCTCTCCTGCCAAGGGCCCCTGGTCCCCTTTCTGCCTGCAGCCCCACTCCTGCCACTGCTACTCCCATGCGCTGACGGTGCCCACCCCACTCTCACCAGCTGACAGTGCGGAGCGATTGGGGCTAGCGCCAGCAGTGGGTGTGAGTTGGGCCAGCACCTTCAGCAGGTGTGAGCCGCAGCTACTGTCCTGATTGCCCCTCGGGAGCAAGGGGAGGTGGAGAAGCCCTGAGGAGTGAGTGAGGCAGGCAGCCACCGCTCAAACCTGCTGACAGAACTGAGTGATCAGGGCCAGCACCAGGCACTGGCAGCAGGTGCGAACAGCAGCTCCAGCACCAGCAGCGGGTGCGAGTGGGTGCGAGTAGGTGCTCAAACCTACCAGCAGCAGGTGTGAGCACCAGGTGGGACCACAGCACATGGGAGCAAATAATTTTTAGTAACCACCAGAGGCTCGCCCTGATGACAGCTACTGGCACTCCACCTTGGTCTGGCACCCCTGCTCACCTGCTCCACCATCCCGCCTGCTTCCAGTGCCTGCCATGTTCTGCGTGCGCCCACTAGTAGTCAGCACACATCATAGCAATTGGTTGTTCAGTTGTTCGGTTGTTTGGTTGTTCCGCCATTTGATCTATTTACATATGACCTCATAAAACTTAAAGAGATAAAGGCGTTTTCTGATGCTTTTCCTGGTGTGACTCTCCTGAGATAGTTGGTTATCTATTGCTGTTTAACAAACCCAAATTCAATGGGTTACAAGTGACAAGCATTTTATGATGTCATGGATTCTGTAGGGTAGGTATTTGGAAAGGACTCTATGGGGAAGCTTTTCTCTGCTCCCTGATATCTGGGATCTTAGCTGAGAAGACGTGGAGAGCTGGTAGTGATTTGCATGACTTGGATCTGGAATTATCTAGAGGTTTCTTGCCTCATGTGTTTGGAGCCTTGACTTGGATTACTTGAAGGTTGAACTGAGCTGGGAATGTCTATGTGGCCTTTCCATGTAGCTTGTGCTTCTCATTCAGAGCATCTGGTTTTCTGAGAGGGGATGTCCTAAGAGAAAGCTGCTGGAGAGGGAACATTCCAAGAAAGGAGGTGGAAACTGCATTGCCTATTCTGACTGAGTCTCAGAAGCACACGGTGATAGTCCTGCCACATTTCATTGGTTACTAGTTGAGTCACTAAAGCTAACCCAGATTCAAGAGGAAAGATAATTAAACTCTACTTCTTGATGAGGGCAAGGCAAAGTCAACTTTCAACAGAGAAAGTTGGATGGGAGATGTTGTTAAGGCTGTCTTTGAGAACCACAATTCTCCACAGACATTGCTTAGTCGTTTTGAAAAAGAATCAGGTGATTGTATCTTTATGATATTTGGTGGAGCAGTGCATCAGGCATGCTGACAGAAAGATGGATCACTTTTAAGTACTCTATATTTGAAATACTCTTTCTTCATCTTTCTAAGAATGCTCCAAGATAAAAAGTGGAACTTATCTGTATTATTTGTATAGCTCATTTAACAATAACCATGATTTAATAAATATTATAGGAAAATTCATAGAATGGAAAGTAAGAAATAAATGAGAACATTCAAGCAAGAAGAGAAATTAATGAATAATTAAGAAGTGAAAATTCTCAGGGCAGGGTAGCATACACAAATAAAGTTCTAGTGATCCTGAAACCTTACCTTACAAAAGAATCATCTAGAGAATTAAAAAATAAAAACACAACACACACACACACACACACACACACACACACACACACACACAGCCTCTGGTGCCCAGACTCCTCATCCAGAAACACACTGATTTAATTAGTCTGAAGTGAGAACCAGCAATCAAAATGTAAAAGCTCCGGAGGTGATTCTAAACCTTTTGTAAAGTGCATAAATGAGAAAATCTTTAATTGTAATGCTTAGTTGCCTTAGTGAATTCTTATCAATAGGACATTAATCTAAACAGACACTCATTTGCCTCTTTACTCTTCAAGAGATTATGCTACAGTATACACTATTGGTTGCATATCTGACATGTGGACAAAACCCACCTGCCAATATCTAAAGTAAAAAGCTTGGAAGAACTTGTTTTCTTGATGTTTATTATTGAACCTCTGAAATATCACTCCTATAATTGCCCTCTGTTTATTTGAGATGATAAATTCCCCCCTTTTTTTCAACCAGATCTATAACTTGCAACCCAAACCATTTAAACCATTGCTACATATAAGTGCATTTTCTTGATTGATCAGACACTCTGTTGTACAGATCCAACATGAAGTCAGACAGATCTGGGCTTGAATGTTGGCTCTGCCCCTGTTAAATCACTGAGTGACCTTCAACAATCTCTATTTCACTGGGAGTTCATAAATTGGGAGAAAATAGAATACCTGTGTCACAGCATGGCTGTAGGAATTAAACTCATTCACTCTTTCATTCAGCCAACTTTATTGAGCACGTGACTATTCCCAGGTCATATACTGCACGTAGAGTATATGGTGTTGAGCAAGAAGGCCTCGCTGTGTATTCTCTTGAGGGAGAAAGGCAATAAGTAAATTAAAAAGGAGAAAAGGATGTCAGTTTCTGATAGAAGCTGGGATAAAACAGAGTGAGGCAAGGGGTATGATTGGGAGATAACTTGGGTTGTGTGAATAGAAAAACCTCAAAGCCCAAATGATAAAAGGGAGCTCTGCAAGGGCTGGAAAGGCACATCTAAGTCAGAGGATTGTTGATGTAAAAGTCTTATAGCAGAAATAAGCTCGGCTTTTTAGAGAACTAGAAACACTCAGAGAGCCTGGATGGAATCAGCAGTGGGATGAGTGAGGGGAATAAGACTGGACAGGTAGGCAGGGCCTGATTATGTAAGCCAGGGGAGGAGTTTGGATTCCTGGTAAGTCTGATGGTGCGCATTTATAGCATTTTAAGCAAGGGAGTAAATGGTCTAATTTTATTTATGCAGAGGCAAGAGGGAGGTGGGAAGCCAGTTAGGAGGCTACTTTAATTGTCCCAGTGTGATATGATGGCGTCTTGATTTAGGGTGGTGCTGGTAGAAATGAAACGAAGAACATTCAGTTTGCTATGAACATAAAACTACTCTAAAATGGAAACTCTAATTTTAAAATGTACATAAATATAAATAAAACACTTAGCTTTGCAATGTACAACACTCAGTAAATGCTAGTTGTTATCCTTATGTTATTTTATCATTAGTATTAGTAAAAGCTTGAGGCGAGATCTTGTTCTGTCATTATCATTGCTCTTGTGGAAAGATTTAATAAGAAAAGTGGAGGGTTTTTTTTCAAAATTGTATTTCTTTTCTTTTAAGACTTTCCCCCAGGTACACTATGATACTAAGAGGGCCTGGTTAGCTTAAGGGCTCTATAAGAGGAAGGCAACTTAATTTAATGGTGTAGGTCTATTAAGGGTAAATGCAAAGAGTCAAAACTCTTAAGTGGATGGTTATTTCTATTTCCAAATCTGATGGTCATATTATTATAATTTAGCATCCCAACAGTTTTATTATTGAACGGTGTGGTTATATGGTTATGTTGCAGCTTTTTTGGTATTGGAAACTATGCTCCAACCAACTGAGCCACTTGGCCAGGACTCACATTTTAGAATTAAATATAAGAATAACCAAAGCTTAGTGCTATCATTTAGAGAGTGCTTTATCATATTTTCCTGGTTTCATGTGAGAGAGAAAACTGACATGCACTTATTTTCCCTTTCACAATAATTCCAGTGGAAAAAAAATGAAAGGGACCAGGAAGTCTTAGGACATTTACCAAAAGTTACTGGTAAAGCCTGGAGACTTACATTCCAATTCTCTACCTAAAGAGAGGACAAGGCAGAAACCAAATATATAAAGAGTTTATTTGAATTATACATTGGAGCTGGGGACATTGTTTATCACTTTGTTGGATCTACATTATGGATTTTTCCCCCTTCCCCATGAAGGTTTCAATTATCCAGGTTAGATTTTTGAAGAAAGGCTCCTGCTGGAAATTATGTTTTTGTTTTAATATTCTCATATCCTATTTCTTTTACTCTTGTTTATCCTTTTAGAAATTTGCCACTGTTTCCCCTCAGAAATTATTTTGATGATTAAAAAAGATGTAGTTATTCATCTCTATTAGCAATTAACTGTTTTAGATGGGAATGTCATGTTACTAAATCACACTTTTATATATAAAACAAGCAAATGGTATTTGCCCAAATGCTGGTGGACTTACAGTGATGCTCTCCCAATGTCAGTAGTTGAGATCATGGGGATGAATAAAGAAGAGCTTTCTGACTCTTTCAAGAATTAAATCCATGCTTTGCACATTGTTTAGTACATTGCTCTGGCAAGTCACAGATTATCAACATTATGCATTAGGGCAACAAATAAAGACACTATTTTAGGACACAAAAGAATTTCCTCTAAGAGCTATAGCAAACATATACAAATTTGAACTTTCCATGACTTCTAAAAGGTAATGTCCTTTTAGAAATAATGGTTTTAGTAACAAATTATGTAATGTGACTTTATTTAGCTCTGATATGTTCTATGTGTAGAAGAGAAAGAAGAATCATTTTACCATATATTGTCCTGAATTTCTATTTTATTTTATTATTTGGGCTAGGGGTGGGGAGGGAGGACTCATTAACAATATGGCAGCTTGGAGAGGACATATAGATACTCAGAGAGACTATAACTCATTCCCATGCCCCTTTAAACTCCTTTGAACACTTAAAAAAAAACAAACAGTTGTATGCCCTGGCCGGTTTGGCTCGGTGGATAGAGCGTCGGCCTGCGGACTGAAGGGTCCCAGGTTCGATTCCGGTCAAGGGCATGTACCTTGGTTGCGGGCACATCCCTGGTAGGGGGTGTGCAGGAAGCAGCTGATCGATGTTTCTAACTCTCTATCCCTCTCCCTTCCTCTCTGTAAAAAATCAATAAAATATATTTTTAAAAAAAACAACAGTTGTAGACATAAGGGTGATTTGTATTTTTTCCTACTATGATTGTAGAAAGGAGACTCAGAGATGGGGACTAAAAGTCAGGAAATCTAGTCTTTAACTTGACTTGATTTTTAACTAACTGTACAATTTGGGACAATATATTCTCTTTTGGTATGTTTTAGTTTATCTTACTGCAAAATGGAGATAATGAGATTTGTATTAAGATAAGTGTGAATCACGTGGAGACATAGAAAGTTATAAGTTTAATAACAAATCATAATGCAAAAATAATAATTGGTTTAATTTAGTTTCTCATACCTATGCTTACTGTTTGACAAGCATGGAAGCATTGAGTGGCCAAGATGATAGTGGGTGGAGGAAATCACTTACCTGAGCTTAAGGAGATGCCAAAACCTAGTACTTATTCAGAGTTAGGAATTATACTGGGTTAAACAGTGTCCCTCAAAATTAATGTTCTTCCCAGAAGCTCAGAATGTGACTTTATTTTGAAATAGGGCCATTGCAGATGTAACTAGTCAAGATAAGGTCATATTGGAATAGGGTGAGCTCTTAATTCAATATAACTGGTGTTTGTATAATAAGAGGAAAAGAGACCTAGAGATAGATACACACAGAGAAGAGAACATTATGTGAAGGTGGACATACAGAGGGAAGATGTCCATAGGATGTTGAAGGAAGACAGGGATTGGAAACATTGAGGGGCAAGCCAAGGAGCACCAGGGATTGCTGGAAACCCTGGTGGGAAGAGGGAGCATGGCCCTGCTGACACCTGATGGAAGACCGCTAGCCTCCAGAACTGTGAGATAATTCATCTCTGTTGTGTTAAAACACCTAGTTTGTGGTACTTTGTTACATCAAACTAATACAGGAGTCAGGGAGGCTGCTGAGCCCAGTTGGCCACTGAGGGACTTCCACAGAGGCCACCAAAATAGAGTGGCCATAATTAGATCTTGGAAGCCAGATATGAAAGCCAGGATCCAAGAGCCAGGAGGACTAATGAGGAATAGACATTAAAAAAGCTCCTGGCAATTGCCTGTTCCAGATGTCAGTGTTTCTGCCCATTTTTATCTGCTCACTGGCCAAATCACTTTAATGGAATGAGACGGGTTAGACAGCTTCTGGTTAGAATAAACCCTTAAGAATGAAGTAAAGTGTAACTAAAACCCGGTTATCATGCTTTATATTGATAAAAGGAAGCAATTCCCTCGGATCCCAATTTCCTTCCTTGATCGGAGATAACATCATGTACACATAACATGGCATTATTCCAGCTCTTTCTTCCTATTTCATTTTTCTTGATATAACTCTGAAAGGGGAGCAGTCCCAGGAATTACCCTAGAGATGGTGGGATTTTGTTTCAACTTCCTATGGCAGCTGTGTCAAATCACCACAACCCTCATGGCTCAAAACAACATGAAGCTTGTATCTTACAGTTCTCCAGGTGAGAAGTCTAGCATGGGTCGCCCTGGATTGAAATCAAGGTGTCATCCTGCAGTGTTTCCTTTTGTAGGTTCTAGGGACAAATTTGTTCCCTGCTCATTTAGGTTGGTGACAGAATTCAGTTTCCCGAGATTGTAGGCTGGAGATCCCTGATTCTTGCTGGCTGGAAACAGAGGGCTGTCGCCAGCTTCTGGAAACTGCTGCATTCTTTGGCTCTTCAAAGCCAGCATCAGCTGGTCAAATCCTCCTCCCTTCATATCTTTCTGACCTGCTCTTCCTGTCCATTTTTAAAGACTCTGTGATGATTAGATTGAGTCTGCCAGATAATCCAGGATCATCTCCCTTTCTTCAGGTCCGCTGATCAGCAACCTCAATTCTACCCACAACCTTCATTCCTTTTTGCTTTGTAACCTAACATATTCACAGGTCTTGGGGATTAGGATATGGACATCTTTGGGGCACCATTATTCTGACTGCCACAGGTTATCTGCAGCAGACCAGCATGAGTTTCCAGCAGGACTAAGTAGAGGGAGAAGCTAAACTGTGAGTGGGAAACAGAGCTTCATCAAAATACGGCAAGAGTTAATAACAAGCAAAAAGAGAAAGCCAGGCTGCATAAGGCATGTGTGGTGGTGTTTTGTTTGTTTGTTGGTTTGTTTTTTTAAATCTATCCTTTTATTAACTTTCTAACTTAAAATTGAAATCTACTTAATGGAGAATATTTGACTGTTAAGAACATCAGACATATCTTCAATAGCACTGGTTTCTTATCAGGCAAGACATCGCTTTATAGATAGTCCATGAGGAAATATGAAGAATCGTCAGTGTACTGTATTCAAGGCTATTTTTTAGCCTTAACTTTGAGTACATTAAATGTAAGTTCATCTTGCTTCGCTTCTGATTTATCCACCAAACTCAATATATCCCACTAAAGGCAAACATTTTTTAACTTGTAATTAATTCCACCTAATTACTGTTAGAATGATTGTATCCCATCAATTTGTTATATTATTTGTATGTCAACTTCTATTTTTCTGCCCCTTTTATTTGTCCTAAGAAGTATGTTCCTGATAAATATAAACTTCTATTTGGGTTTCAGCTTTGTTTAGTGAATTTACCACCAAATGTGGACACATACTCATTTCTAGTTTTCCAATGCAGGTTTCAGGCATATTTTGGCATTCCTTCTCTCCTCATGTCCATGTAAAATTAAACCATACAAAACTATATTTAAACATTTCTTTGAAGGGAGTCTATTCATTCGTGTAACCATTATTACTGAACATGTGTTATGTACTAGGCACTGTTCTAGGCAACGGAAACACACCGGTTATTCATGTGTTCAATGTCCCTGGTGGGGGCATTGCCTTTGTACAAATTTGTTTTTATTAAGTCTTCTCTTCCCCTGGTACCTTCAAGTTAGCCCTTGCCTACTTAGATTTTTGAATCCTTATCTTGACATTTAGACTTTTTTTTTTACCCTTTTTATTATTAAAATTCCATATCCAGAGTCTCATTTGCCCATGGCTCAGCATTTGAATAACACTACTCAGAAAGAATCTGATTAAGAAAATGCTACCAAAGGGTTAAATGTGATAGCTCTGTATGCATTTGCTATTTGTTAAAGTGTTTCATTTTAACCCAAATGAATAGACTTTATATTGGTGGCATTGTAGCCATCTTACTCAGGCTTCTAAAGACAATGTATATTTTGTTAAGGCTCCTTCCTGGTGCCCCTTCCATTTCTTCTTTTTAGACCTTTCACTTAATCTCCCAAATGGTGAGACCAGTCCTGACCTCAAATGTGGCAGTTAAGCTCTTGCCAATGACATCTTCCCCCAATGCAGTAGAAAGGCCATTTTTCAAATAATGATTTAAGTAGGTCAAAGCAAACAGGATACACATATTCAAGGAAGAGAAAATTGCATATTTCAGAAAGACCCATGTATTTAGGTACCTTTGTCTGTCTGACATTCCATTTTTTAAATTAATGTGCCTGTTAGGTGAGGATCTGCTCTGTGGAACTGATATTGGTGAACTCTCAGACCTTCCAGAGTTCTCAAGAGATAGCCAAAAGCCTTCCCTGAAGTGCTAACAGCATAGTGTATCCCTCTAGGGGCTCAGTTGTATATCTCACTGATAAAGCTTCCTGTACTTGAAATTTTGGGAGGGGAGGAATGAATACTTGGAAGACTCTTTTGGAGTATTAAATAATTGATTGTTTAAAATATATAAAAAAAGTATTTATTAAAAATATTTTGAGGAACTACAGTTAAGTATAAAAATTTGCATTAAATTTAGATGACTAAGTAACAAAATATTTGATGCTTCTATGCCAATCAGCTACTTGACTAAGACAAATGTTTAATGTCTTACTGCTTCTCCACAAATAGCTCTTCACCTCCATCTGAGGACAGACACTGAATTATGCCAAAGTCTTAAAAGAGGCAGTTAGTAGGTAGAGAATTAAAATAAAAAAGCATCCAACAGAGCTTGGATCCTCTCTTTATATATATTCTAGAGGCCCGGTGCACAAAAATTTGTGCACTGCGGGGGGGGGGGGGAGGCGGGTCCCCCAGCCCAGCCTGTGCCCTCTTGCAGTCTGGGACCCCTCGGGAGATAACGACCTGCTGGCTTAGGCCTGCTCCTGGGTAGCAGAGGGCAGGCCCAATCCCTAGGTGCAGCCCCTGGTCAGGCTCAGAGCAGGGCCGACTGGGGAGTTGGGGCGCCGCCCCGTCATGCACAGAGCAGGGCGGATCGGGAGGTTGCGATGCCACCCTCAGTCATGCTCAGGGTAGGGCCGATTGGGGGGTTGGGGCACCGCCCCCTGTCACACTCTAGGCAGGGTCGATGGGGAGGTTGCGGCGCCACCCCCTGTCACGCACAGAGCAGGGCCGATCATGGGGTTGGGGCGCTGCCCCCTGTCACTCACAGAGCAGGGCCAATCAGGGGGTTGGGGCACTGCCCCCTATCACTCACAGAGCAGGGCCCATCAGGGGGGTTGGGGCTCCATACCCTGTCACACACAGAGCAGGGCCGATCAGGGGGTTGAGGAGCTCCCCCCTGTCACTCACAGAGTAGGGCCGATAGGGGAGCTGGGGCACCGCCCCCTGTCACACACAGAGCAGGGCAGATCAGGGGGTTGGGGCGCTGCACCCTGTCACACTCAGGGCAGGGCCAATGGGGAGGCTCCTTTTTTTCTTTTTTCTTTTTTTTATTCTGGGCCAGCTTTAGCTCTGAGGCCTCACTGCTGAAAACATCGATACAATGTTGCGGTCTGGCTGGCTAAAGCCCGGCTGAATAAAGCAGGTTTCTGGGGTTTTGTTTAGCTTCTTATTTGCAACATAGTACATAGTTGCTTAGAGTTGCAGCTGAGAGGCCGGCAGCGGCAGGCGGGGAACGTTGGAGTTCGCCGTCTACTGTATATATATATATATATATATATATATAGAGAGAGAGAGAGAGAGAGAGTTTATTTATGCCTTTGGCTCATTAGCAAAATACATTAGCTATAGCTGATCAATTTGCACCTAGTACAAGATTTGCAATTAGGTTTTGGGCCTGGAAATCTTTGGAAGCTCTCCAAATCAAAAATCATATAGACATTTAGAAATGTAAATATACCATATTTCTGTCTGGATTACACATTTGCTGAAGTTCACCTTTTAATTTTGTTTTTGTTTTTGTTTTTGTTTTAGAAGCGAGTGACCCTGCCACACATATTACACCCTTTCTATACATCACTTCCCAGATGAGATTCCCAGATTGAGTTTTAGCACTGAAATGGAGCAAAGGGATCATCTGTAGCAAACTCCTTCTTATAGATTAGCAAACTGGGCTCCTGAGAGGTTAAAGAAGAGACTTAAAATCCAAAATATTCAGCAGGACTAGGACCCACAATAATCTCATTTCTGGCACTGATGCTATAGTTGCTTGAATAAACATCTTAAATACAGACTATTTCTTCCTTTACATTAAGAGATTATCTGAATAGTATATTGCCTAATCTCCATTAGGCATCCTATACTAATAAAAGACAAACATGCAAATTGACCATACTTTTGCTATGCCTTAAGCCATACCCACCAGCCAATCAGAGTGACTATATGCAAATTAACCCAACCAAGATGGCAACCGGCAGCCATGGAGCTGGAGTGAGCAGGAGGCTTGCTTGCTCCAGTGATAGAGGAAGCCAAGGTTCCCTGCCTGCTGCGGTCCCGGCTCTGAGCTCCACTGAAAGCAACAAAGTTTTAATTATAGAAGGTAAATAAATCACAGAATAAAAAAAAGAAAAAGAAAAAAAGGAGAGGCGGGGGGCTTACGTCACCAGGGTGCTTGGCCAGCCTGAAAACAGCCCTCAAACCCTCACCCAGACTGGCCAGGCACCCCAGTGGGGACCCCCCCCCACCCTAAAGGGGGTGTGGCCAGCCTGAAAACAGCCATCAGCCCCTCACCCAGGCTGGCCAAACCTCCATGGGGTGAGGGTCCCCACTGGGGTGGACATCCTCCGAGGGGTCCCACACTGCAAGAGGGCATAGGCCGGGCTGAGGGACCCCCTGAGTGCACAAACTTTTGTGCACTGGGCCTCTAGTATTTTATAAGATTTCTGTGCCTTTAAAATCGTTATAGTAGAATAAAATTTAACATCTATTTGGTGATGCTTCTCTGGGTTGAAACTCCATTCTGTTTTGATTCTTAGCTTTGACAGTTCCCCTTATGTTTGATGCAAAGTGAGGTTGCAGAGGGCAGATGGCCCAGGAAAAAGTAGTGTCCGATTCTAGCCAGACTCTTATCTCATCACCATATTTCTTGGGGTTTCTCATAATTCAGTAAACTGGGTGGTAGATAAATAACTGGGTCATGTGGGAAGGGGAGTGCATAAGGCACTTTAGAGGTGACTCTTTTCTTTGTAGGTGGGGGGAGGAGTAAAGACATATCTGCCCTGTTTCTCAAGAGAAGAAAGTCTGTTGGAGAAAACCAACTCCTAGGAAGGGGATGCGTCAGGAAGATGGATTACCCAGGAAGTCGGGCTGCTTTCCCAGTGGGCAGCGGCCCCCTGGGATGTAATTTGGCAGCTGTCAGTCTTGTGCCAGTGTGTCTCTGTCTTTTCCCTTCCTTGTGCTGCCAGTGGCCAGTCTGCACATTGTAGATCCAATGCAGCTACAGAGCCTTCAGAAAAGCTGAAGACCTAGGAGGGAAGGGGAGCCTGTTTGGGAGAGAGTGAATATTCAGCATGCACACTCTTTCTATCCGCACTCTGGGAGCTCTCAGATGGGCACACCCTGTGGGGAAAACTCTTTAAATGAGCACCTTATTAAAGAATGATCCTGTTAGGTGAATAAAAGGCTGATTACATACCCAGAGGTGAGCCATAATGAGGCTCTGAGTAACTAAATGAATCAATCTGCTGCACTTTGTAGCTGGACTTGAGCCTGAGCATTTCAAACTGGCATCTGGAAAAGGAAAGGGCTCTGGGGACTACCACACAGTAGACTGGAATATATGTCATTATTTTTTCCCCAAAGGGAATTCAGGGTAGATTTCCTTGGGTAGCAGTTTGGAAGAAAGAAGCCTAGTGTAAGAAAGGAGCTTGCTGTGGGTGTAACCACCTCATATGACCAAACCATAGACACATCCCTGCCCTTGTTGGAGGCTGAGTGACCCAGTGGACCCTGCCTCTCTTTAAAGCCACAAGGGTTGCTGGCCAAGGATTCCAGCGTGGCATCTCAGCAACACTGACTGAAGCTTGGGGAGGAAGCTGGAAGCAATGGCTTTTATGTTCTCTACAGGAGCAAGGGGAACAGGAATTCACCTTTATCCCTTGTGACTTAGCCACAAAAAGCAAGGGCCACAGGTTGGAACCACTGACCTTGATTATTGCTGCCTCTGGATCTGTTTATATTTTAAGTCCTCCATGACAGCAGCTACAGCCCATTTCATTGAAGTTCACTGGACTTGGTCATCCATGAGGGAGGGTTTCTTCTTTGGTGAATTATTGTCCTTACTAATTCCTTTTGTGGATCAAGCACCTTTGTGATTCTCTCCTCTGCTTCCCACGTCCTCCCCGACAGGTATAGGCAGGGTGCTGAAGGCGAGAGAGGACTCTCCTCTGGCCTAGAAGACTGGGCTCTCAAAGGGGCCACACCACTTGTTACTAATGTGACCTCCTACTGTCCATTTCTGGGCCTCATTTTACTCACCTGTAAAATGGGGAGAACAATAGTGACCCTGCCTTCTATGAGCCATTGTAGGGAAAGTTGTGTTTGTTTAAGGCATCTGATTTGTATTTGAAAATATTCTTGAATCATGATTCCTGGCTAATGATATCAAAGTCTTTTTTCATTCCTTAGGAACACAAGTAGTGTTTGTTTCAAAGCAGGATGTTCAAAAGCAAGACCAAGCAATTAGATTCCCTGGATCATGCCATTGGATTCTCTTGACTGTTACTTTGCTTTCTGCATTGTCACTGGGAGACCCAACTAGGTCTCACCCTATGGGGAAGTGTTATCTTGAGGCTAAAGAGAGCTCTTCAAATGACCTTGGTGGTATTATTAGACCAATTGGCATTTATTTCCTTAATCTGATTAATTTTCAAATGTAAAAGGCTGAAATAGTATTTGTAGTATTTGTTTCTTTATAGGTTTCAGTCAAAGCCAACGTGGGTGCTTGTTAGTGTCATAATGATGGGTGGCAAAGATGGTTCAGCTGATAATTGAGGGGAAAAAAATATTCTCTCTATTCCCCATTCCACTCCTTCCCCCCATTTAATAGTCAACTTTGGTATAAAATCGTTCTACTGTTTCAATAGAATAGTGTGTTGTTCATCTGTCAATTCAATGGAGGATGGCAACGTTAATTTGTTTCTCTAGGCATGCTTTCCTCAGACTAAAGGACTAGCTCAGATCTGAGAGATGAGTCTGAAGCAGTCAATGATTAGTCAATATTTTCTGACTTCTCTGCTAATTTACCAAAGAGAATAATATCTTCTCAAATTAGTCACTAATTTGGCTTGTCTTAGAAGCATATCTTGATTTAAGCAGATAAACCACATTTAAAGCATAATTTAACAGGCTTTTGTTTTATGTTTAGTGCCCTAAAATTGGGCCACTAAAACTGCTATTTTGTTAGAAAGCAAATGTTAAACTGGTTGTGGTAAGGTGGGGTTTGGGGGAGTGATAAGAGAGGAAATTTAGATTCCAGCATCTAAATTTATATCTTCTTTGTTGGTCTCAAGGAATAATATGAACACATAGAGAAATGATTTGAAATAGAAGAAACATTAAAAGCATTTTTATGTGCTGTGGGGTGAAAACTGAGGCTCAAAACACTTAGGTAATTTGGCTTATGTCACAGGGCAGGAGAGAACCTATTGTTAGAATCCAGATTTGAGAATGTGTTCAATTGACTATAGCTCTGAAGGGTGAGTTGGTCAGCTTTTGTGTCCTATAGTATCTGGAATTGCTACTTCTTTCCATAGTTTTCCATCCTCTCTGTCTATCCCCACATCTTTAATCTGGTTTTTCTTTTTAAAAAATATTTTAATACCATGATTAAGGCACACAATGTTGGATGAATGAGATGATATCTAGGTATATACTGTCTTGAGGTTGTATTAAAAAGGAGGACCTCATGCCCTGACTGGTTTGGCTCAGTAGATAAGAGTGTCGGCCTGTGGACTAAAGGTTCCTGGCTTTGATTCCCGTCAAGGGCACATGCCCAGGTTGTGGGGGCTCAATCCCCAATAGAGGGCATGGAAGAGGTAGCCAATCAATGATTCTCTCATCATTGATGTTTCAATCTCTACCTCTCCCTCCCTCTCAGAAATTAATAAAAATATTTTAAAAAGAGGACTTTGTTCTTAAAAATTTGAAATCTATATCAATTAGACTGTCTGAAAGATTTTCTTTTCCTGTTTTGAATGCCATAGAAAAATACTCCATACTTCTTGGCTGTTGAACTTCTCAATATTAATTTAGAGTGCATCTCTCCTTACAATACCCTTAGAGGTTGCTCACTTTCAGTAACGCCTGCTTTCCAGTTGAAGAAATTCTTTAAATCACAGGTACCACATTGGAATTTCTTTCAGTTAGGATGACAGATCAAATAAACTGCATGTGTGTGAAGTACAGATAAAGGTAATCAGATCTCATGCTTCAGGGAATAAACTGATTACCTATGATGGTCAGGAAGGATTTTCCCCATTAGCATCCTGTTGATACACAAGCCAAAAGCAGGATCCAACTTTCTGCTATCCTAAAGCTTTCTTATAGAACTTCATTATGTACAGAATATAAAATCTGAACCTGTAACATAATGTGTGGTATATAATAGTTGTCATACATGGATCCATATTTAATATGCATCAAAATAAATACTGTAACAGTTGAGACAGAGTCCTATTTAGATAACTGAGGAAGTGATTTTTTAAACATAAACTACTTAAAATCTTTTCATGTTTCCTCCAGGGATCTCAAAGTACCTTCCCAAAATGAGCTCATTAATCCTCATGAATATTCTGTCACATAAATTCTGTTAAATTTCTCTGAAAAAAAAAATCAGGTCAGTCAATCTTACTAACCAGTAAGTCCTTATAGCAATCCTAACAATCTTTATTGCCTGGAAATCTCATTAGAGATTTCACTTCTAAAACCATTATTCTGGATGGATTTTTTTTCATCCCTGACTCACTCTCTACATTCATTCCTCCAACAAACATGTGGTGAGAGTCAATAATGTGCAAAGTGCTGGATATAAAAATATAAATAGGGAGCTAGAAAGTCCTTCTAAATATGCTGGCAAGTTCCCTCTTCATCTGCTGTCCTCCTCTTACTGAGCAGGCCATCTAATTGCCTAGGCTTTTGACCAGACTCCCGTGGATTCTGGTTAGTTCAGTTGACATTTAGAAAGAGTTGGTCATGTTCTACCTTAGAAATCTTTGGAGGTCTTGTAGTATACACACATTTTACATTTTATTTAAGGCTCTCACATTGCTTCTTTCAAAAACTGGATTGGTCCAGGGGTCTCTATTCTAGCATACCTGCAGTATGTGCATGTTGACCAGAAACTCTATAAAAGAGGATTAGATTTAAATTTGACAGGATTTTCCACAAACATTCTAGAGACAAGTCCCATGTTTATCCTAGAAAGTTAATAAAGAATAACAATTAAAAGACACTTTTCAACTAGATATCCATGTTTAAGTTTTATTTGTTTGGTTTAATTAAATTCATAGGGATGACATTGGTAAATAAGATAATGTTGGTTTCAAGTGTAGATTTCTATGATACATGATCTGTATATTGCATTGTGTGCCCACCACCCAGAGTCAAATCATCTTCCATCAACATGTTTGTTTTTTTCTTAATGTACTTTTGGATCAAACCATGGCAGTGTCTAATCTTATTGATGTTTGACATGGAGGATTAAATAATTTTGAGAGGAAAGATTTGTGGAATGTGTAAACATTATCTTTGAACAATGTTTTTTGTTCCAAAGTGGAAACATTTTCACCTCTGGAAGTGAATAGAGGATTCCGAATTTGGTGACTAAAGGATGTTTGCTATGATAAGAAACAAATATACAAAGTCATGTTCACTGAGCCCCACTACACTTTCAGCCCAGGATCAGATACACCAATAGCAACTGATATTGATAGCCTCACTTAAAGACAATATCGCTAGATTGTTGTTTCCCATAATATATTCCCTTAAAAATCAGTCCTATGGCATTTTTCCTTGGGAAAAAAGAGCAGAGAAGATATTAAATGCTAAGTACATATTCAAAAGCTTTTTAGTACTGTTCCTGCCCTTATTCACAGGGTATATTAGCAAATTAAAGGCTCTGTGAAGTCTTGTAGTATACACATATTTTATATTTTATTTAAGGCTCTCACATTGCTAAGGAATGGTGTACTTATTTATAGTCATAAGTTATTTTTATTTTATGCAGAGTTCCTTTTAATGTTTCTCGAGTGCATTGAAATTGTATTTTATGTAATTTTTAAAACACTAATTATTTTTGGAAATATAATAAACATATTTTTAAAAATGCACACTGTTCAAATTCTCACTTCTATCCTGTCTCCCATTTCAGCATTTTTTTTCAGTATTTGATTTATGAGAGCTCAATTTATATTCAACTTTTCAGGACATTTCTTATGCAATGTGAAAGATAGCATTGCTATATTTGTGTAGGAAGGGGGGGAAACCTACTTCTGAGTAGCCCATAAAAACTATGTGACAGTGAAAGATAATAATAAGAGGAAAATAACTGGATAAATGTGTCAGAAAACCTTTATTTTCCTTTGGCTTGCTGTGAACTTTGGGCCAACAAGCAACCTCTCTGATTATTACTGTAAAATTATAATGACTGTTACTCCCACCACCTGAGAATGAATGATGTGGGGATTGAGCAAAAGCAGAATTCTGACATTTGTGTTTTATAAAAAAGAAAAAAGGTGTCCTCCCCGCCGGTGTGACTTAGTGGTTGAGCATCGACATATGAACCAGAAGGTCATGGTTCAATTCCCAGTCAGGGTACATGCTTTTGGGCTCTATCTCCAGGAGGGCACATGTGCTGGAGACAGGTGATCAATGATTCTCTCTCATCATTGATGTTTCTATCCCTCTCTCCCTTTCCCTTCCTCTCTCTGAAGTCAATAAAGAAAAAAAATATATATAAAAATAAAAAAAATCTGCCCTCTTGTCTAACCAATACTTGCCTATATGTCTATGATCCCATTCACTAACCAGTTCTAATTTTAGTGCTATTCTTATACCTGCTCCCTGTCATCTGTTCACATCTTTTCACTCCTTATAGTTAGGACATTGTCAATATCACTTGTGTTTCAATGAAAAGCCCATTCAGAAAAGATATATATAATAATAATTGTGTGTGCATTAGTGGGGGCAGAGGGTGTGGATCAAAAGACAAGTAAAGACACATAGTGTGTCTTAAGTCCAGAGTTGACTTACTCCTGCCTTATGAAAAATAATTGAGGCCAAGTGATTAAATATGGAAGCCTAAAACTGTAATGAATGCCTGTGAATGAAGGTTATAATCATAATCACTAGATTTCCCCTGATAAGCAAAATGTCCTTTGATAAGATAAAGAATGACCTAAGATCCTTTGGAGTGTATTCACCCCATTCTATTCAGAAAAATGTCAGATTCTTCATTTTTTCTTCTTTTGTAGAGAATTATCATATCTAATTACTATTTGAAAACCCCAAACACCAGCTTTTCTAAAATAATGTTCCCTCTGAAAATTTCATCAGTAATAGAATTTGGTTATCTGGAAATTTACTGCACATATGGCCCAGCAAGAGAATAATTACACTTTATTGATATCCTCTCACAATGCTATGAGAAAAAGGAGAAAAGAAAATCTGGCTGAAGCTGTGAAAAATGAGATATATTTATAAACCTGAGATGTCGACTTTCCAAATTAGTTTCAAATCCAGGTACATACCCTTAAACTTATCTTCACATTCCCACAAACACACACAAGAAACCAATGATTTTCTAGGTATTAGATATGTAAATATCCATTCGTTCATTTATATGTGCACATGTATGTATGATTCATAATTTACTGGTGTTAGCCCCTATGACTTTAATTTTTTTCTTAATACACAAACTCTCAATATTTTGGCTCAGAAGAAAAAATTAAAATATATTAAAACTCTCTTTTTTCCATCAGCATTCATGATAGCATTAAACCATATATTAACCATTCCCTAAGGTGGAGAAATTATACTTACCTCTTTGCCTGGAGGTTGTTTCTTATTAAAGTGTGTTAGATCTGTATATCATAAAATAAGATGAACTAAGATTTCTCCCCCCCTTACTTATTTCCGAATAAAAATTTATTGCTTGCCAATATGTACATATATTTTTTAAAAAGCAATGCACACTAATTATACTGTGTGGTGTCACAAGAGTATTGTTCTTTTATTTCTTTACTTGTAATATTTTGTTAAATTTGGGAGGAAGCTTGAAAAGTTAATTAAAATGAACTTGTGTCTCAACATTTTATTGCAATAGAGGAATACAGAAGAGGGAAAGGAGAATAACAATGAACTGGTTAGATAAGAGGCAGCCACTAGTTTTAACAAAGGATCAGGGACTGTCCAGATTCTATTTAGAGGAGTATTATGAGGGCTTAATAGCTGACTGTAGTGAGACTACAAGTTTCAAATTGATTGCTAAAGGTAACAGGGAAGATAACATTAGAAACAAATAAAGAACTATCTAAATTCCATCCAAACTGGAAAAAATGCAAATGAAGATGGCCTAAGGGGTGTGGGGGAAGCCTGGGGAGCTGAGGTGCTTAGGGAAGCCTGGTGTGTGGCTGCAGGGCTGGGTGGCAGCTGATAAGAATGCTGTTGATTTCTCTCTTTTCTCTTTTCTTGGAGATCTGAAGAGACACTGGGCCATCTCTAATTCATTTATTCCACAGTGAAGTACCTTTATTGAGTAACTATTATGGGCCACACTTTAAAAGATGGGGGAAGCAAAGAGATAAGCTCCTCTTCCACACCCTGGAGAGGTTTAGTCAATTGACATCTTTTTTAAAATATATATATATATATATATATTTCTTTATTGATTTCAGAGAGGAAGGAAGAGGGAGAGAGAGATAGAAACATCAATGATATGAGAGAATCATTGATTGGCTGCCTCCTGCATGCCCCCTACTGGGGATCAAGCACACAACCCGGACATGTGCCCTTGGACGGAATCAAACCTGGGACCCTTCAATGCACAGGCCGATGCTCTATCCACTGAGCAAAACTGGCTAGGGCTCAATTGACATCTTTATTCTGCCTGCTATGGTTTTGTGGTCTGCTGCAGGTCCCCAAAAAAGAGTTAGAAATATAATAGCATATCTGTTCAGAAGAATATTCACTTCTTGTTTAGAATTTTTTTATTCCTAGCTACATTTCCTGAAAGCTAAAACTCTTGGAAGTTAGCCTTGTTAATTTTGCCTATTAGAAACTCTCCTCTAACTCTTCCCCCTCCACTTTCACCTCACCTCATTGATTATACAGAATGAAGTAAAGAAGGAAGAGGCTGTTAGGAAAATGCAGAGAAGATATAACAAAGCCAAAAAAGGGGCAGTAAGAGAGTAAGAGTAAGAAGAAAATGATCTTTACATCCTCTTTTCTAATTTTGCTTCCATGAAAATGGTATACACCTAAAATGAAGATCACCTATTTTCTCCTCTATATATCAATTCCTTCTCTCTAGAAAAATCTACCCTCCTCTCACCAATTATGCTACAGGTCTCAAAGAAATTTCTCTTCATGGTCCCTTGCAAAATCAGACTCTCTTGGGAGTTTCTCACTAGCTCACCCTGGAACACTCTGATTTGTTTCCCAAAGGCTCCAAACAGCCTTCAACTATTATTTACATCCCAGGCACCCAATGGTTACTGAACAGCTTTTATTTTTTTTAAATCAGTGTTGCTTTATCTTCTTTAAAATCCATGAGCAAGGCCACAGACAGCATTGACAGTCTCAGGACCCTTGGTGAGAAAAGAATCAACTCAGTGCACACCAGTGAGAGATCCTGGCCTTTTCCTGTGACAACTGTGTGGCATCTTTGGCTGCCCTTTTTATGCACTTGTCATTGTGCCTTCCTACGTCAATGGCATGAAACATCCTTTTCCTCATCCTTGACGTATTGATATTGTCCTACCAGAGATAAAACACAGAGCAATGCTATATGAGCAGGTGATGGAATTATTTGCAATGCACAGAAATCTCTGCTGATGTTTAAGTGTGGTGCAATATTAAAGACATTACTTTCCCTGACAGGCATTTTCATTTTTTCATAACACCTATACTACGCAGAGAGAGAATATAAAAGTTAAATCTTGTTTTCCCCAACTAGGTCCATGCAATAAAATTTAAGTGTGTATGTATGTGGTGTGTGTGTGTGTGTGTGTGTGTGTGTGTGTCCTTCCTCTCGCTCAATGATTCTAATGAAATTTCCTATTAGCTTGGTATCTTTCTTCTCCTAGTCTTCTCATGAGGTTACTGGGAAGTAAGAGGCAAGAAATCTGAGGGCAATATCTCTCGGTTTCATCAGGTGATCCAACAGACACCAGCAGAACTCAAAGTCCTTTTTTAGCATCTGCCTGGGAAGAAGAATTTTCTAAGAAGGAATGTGTGGTTTATTCTCTACTGAGACAATAATAATGGACACTACTTTACAATGGAGCATGACATTCTTACATCCACCATTGGGGATTATATTATTAATGTATTGGAACTTAAGAGCTCTTCCCTCCCATAATTTTTTAGGAGAACAAATCTAAGAAAAATCTTAGTTGACATTAATATGACAAAAGTAAAAATTTATTCAGCTTCCTTTTAAATCTAAAAGTTGAGAAATTAGTATTTTCTATGTTTCAGATGAGCAAAACGAGACAATGTATTCATACATTTAATTCACCACACATTTTTATGCCCTCCACTATACTAGTTACTAAATGGATCTGGGAGATAAGTACACTGGAGACAAGTATACAATATAGAAATTTAAATTCTTTACCTTTAAGGGTTTCATAATCTGCTGGAGGAATATTATGACATTGCCTATAACATAATTTGTTAAGTGTGGTGTGAAGGCATACGTAGGATATCACGGGAGCAGAGCAGATGAACCACAGGCCCCAGCTGGAGCAACGAGGTGAAGGGGTCCTGTGGGATGTAACACATGAGCAGAGTATTAACTAGGATATGATCTACATAAAATAACTAGTCTTGTTTTGTTTTGTTTTGAGGGTTTACCATGAGCTGGACTGAGCACTAAGTGATTTACATGCATTGTCACAATTAATTTAAGATGTCCTTAAAACAACCCAGTGGATGTGTTATGACCATTTTATAAACTTTATAAGTGCAGAGCAGAGATTTGAAGCCATGTTCTCTAGCTTCAGAGTGTAGCTTTTGACAAAGACATCACACTATTATTTTTTAAATATATTTTATTGATTTTTTTACAGAGAGGAAGGGAGAGGGATAGAGAGTTATACACATCAATGAGAGAGACACATTGATCAGCTGCCTCCTGCACACCCCCTACTAGGTATGTGCCTGCAACCAAGTACATGCTCTTGACCGGAATGGAACCTGGGACCCTGAGTCTGCAGGTCGACGCTCTATCCACTGAGCCAAACCAGTTAGGGCAAGATGTCACACTATTATTAACGATGCTGTCTCACCTGGGAACATCACCAAACAAAGCCACTTGTTCTTAGACCCACTAATCACTCTTACCCTTTGGCAACGAGCTTGGTTCTAGCTCATTGTGAAGAATTCCCTTCTGAAACAGGAATTTAATGAATTGGGTAGGAAGTAAACCTGCAGATATTAGCTTTGATATTGGCAGGTCAACTCCCAAGATCTAGGCATTTGGGTTTCTTTAAGAGTATCTTTCTGGTGCCATGTTATTCACCATGGTCTTTAATGTGGCACTGTATTGTACAGATAACATGTGCCCACAGCCTGACCCCTCTCAATCCTGTTCCCTGGCATCTCAAATGGTCCCAGCAGCAAACACTTTGCCTGTCAATTTGGTGCTTTTTAAAGACAAGCATTTTCTCTTTTATATTCTGGAGACAAAAAAAAATTATTTCATTAACCTGCCAGAACCTTATGGAAATTCTGAGAAGTCAAGGTTGATCTCCTAATAATATATAAATGTTATTTCTCTCAAATGCCACAAATTTGGCATATTGAGGGGGTGACAAGGTTAGGCATATTTATTAGCATCCTGTCAGGAAATTTCCCATGAGCAGCAGAGGTTTCTCAGAAAATTCAGTGTAATTGACAGGAGCAAGTTGGACTAATTCTTAGCAGGTCCGCACTGCTCTGTTCACACCTTTCCTTTGCAGATGACAAAATGTACTGAGCAGAGAGCTCATTAAGAAGACCTTCCTGCAAACACACTCTTTACACTAGGTTTCTTTTTCCTTCCTTCTTTTCAAATAATTATTTCAGTTACTTGAGAGGATACAGACACATATTTGAAGCATTATTGAATAGGCAATGACTTTTACTCATTTATATGTATCTCCTAACTCTTTAAGGGAGAGCTTCTACTCCAGGCAGTAAGGATTAACAAGAAGCTGATATCTCTTCTGTTTTTCACTACTCTGCTTTTACTAAAGAATTAGGAGTTTCAACCACTGAGTCTGAAACACGTCAGGGCAGAGATATCACAGCCAGAAGAGGTTAGGCTTTGAATTAGGACACTTGGGTCTCAGTCTCAAGCCTCCTGCTTGCTAGCTTCTTGGCCCTGGGCCAGTTATTTAAACTTGCTGAGCTTCGGTTTCCTTGTTTGAAAGGTAAGGTTAATGACACCCATCTCACAGGGTGTCTAATAAATATTAAATGAAATGAAAAATGTCACAGTTACTTGACCTGAGCATCTTTCAATTTTAGTTCAAGCACTACCTTCCCTGAAAAGCCTTCCCTGATGTGCCCCAGACATAAAAGCCAGCATTTATTGAGAAGTCATGATGTTGCTACACACTAACTACGCAATGTGCTTTTCATATTTCATGTCATTGAATCCTCAGAATCCGGAGATAGGGAGAAAGTGGAAAGAAGGGGAGGGGAGGAAAAGTGGAAAGAAGGGGAGGGGAGGAAAAGAGAAAGACTCAGGAGGGAGGGAGAGAGAGAGGGAAGAGGAAGAGTGTGTGTGTGTGTGTGTGTGAAAGAGAGGAAAGAGTAAAGAGAGAGAAGGGAGACAGAGAAGAGAGAATGAATGATCTACATAAAATATGATTGCCTATGTTAATCTTGGTCAGCTATCCTTTCAAAACTTCAGTTTCCTTATCTGTAAAACAAATAATAAAGCCCACATCTTCACTTTATTTTGATGACTAAGTGCGATGATTTATATTACATGCTTCCCACTGTGCCTGACATATAACAAACTCTTAATAGATAGAATCTAACTTATTATTTGTGATGAAGTTTACAAGAATTTTTAGCACATGTTGTGTTCCTGGTTCTAGCCTTTGATTTCTCATTGTTCATTTAGATTTCTATCTCTTCCACTCGTGTGAGGAAACTGGAGTCCATGCTTTTTCTTCTCTGGACTGCATCCATCACACAGAAATATTCATGAATTGTTCTTAAAGGGGGGGAAAAAGAGTGAGGGAGAGGAGGGAGGAGTATATTGATGTGCTTGATAAAGTGTCAGGAGCTGTACAATATGATTCAGTAACCCAGTAACACTGCAGAGGTAGCAGATCAACTTAGGTTCTAGTCAGACTTTGTTATAAAGTTACATTTCTTCTGGAAAGTGAAATTATGCACAGCTCACATAATTTCACTTCTTTCCCCAAAATATTTCAGTGCCTACTCACTACAAACCAGAAGAAAAAAAATGTTTGCATATTAGAGTGTGTGTGTTTTTCCCCTTTTAAAAAATATATATTTTTTATTGATTTCAGAGGAAGGCAGAGACATCAGTAATGAGAAACATCTATTGGCTACCTCCTGCACGACCCCTACTGTGGGTGGAGGCCACAGCCCTGGCATGTGCCCTGACTGGGAATCAAACCATGACCTTTTTGTTTGATTCACAGTGAGCCACATTATCTGGGCCTATAGTATGTGGATTTTAATGGGTTCCCCCATTCCTTTCTTCCTATAGGAGGCATTGATACTCTCAGGGAGACTTTTCACAAAGTAGCATGTTCTCATAGCTGGATCAATAGCCAACATTGCAGAGGAAGTTTAATTACACATTCCTTTTTGGCTGAGAAAGTTTGGCCTCACCAAGGATAATTCTGTCCTAGGAAGCTCAGATTTCGAATCCAGCCTGACCAGCCTATTTCCAGTGCCAGAATTTTCCACATGCCTTCTCCCCTCATGTATAGAGTAGTTTCAGGGAGCCAAATGAAATAGCCTTAGTGAGAGTCTTTGATACAAATGGTGTGGTATCAGCTCTGTCAAAGGCTCTTACCCACTCTGCGCCCAGGACACCCACCCATCCTCTCCATCAGGCAAACATAGCCTGTCTTTATCTAGCTCAGATCTCTCCCTTCCTCTGTGGTCCTCAAACACAGGAACAGCCTTTCTTGACACTCGCATTTCTGTCTCTTCTCACATCCTGGCCTTTTTGAAAGGTCAGGAGTTTTGAAAGGAAACGGAGGTCTCAGAAAATCAAAGATACAGGTTAACTCTGTTCTAAAGTTCCGTGGCAGGGCTTGGTGGGGCTTTCCCATGAGTTTTTTTTTCTTTCTGACACAAGATTAAAAAATACTTTTGAGATACTTTAAAAAATGAAGTATTTCCAATGAAAATGAAAATCATCAGCTACTCTTGGCAATTCAGATGACGTTGCAATATTGGGCCTGCACTCTCATGTGGCAAAAATTTGCTAGAGATGAGTCATGGTTGTTTTAAACATTCTTTGGGTGACTGCAGTTCCCACCATTTCCTATCGTTTCCGCAACACCAAAGCCCATAGCCAGTTTTACTTAATAATAAAAGCTATATTGAAAATGCTTGAGCACTAGAATTCTTAAATCATGAATTTTCATTACCTGCTTGAACTCTGGAAGCATTTGGTCCTCCAACCCATGCTATAAAGGAAAGAGAGTTAAATACCAAGCTAGCCCTAGCCAGTTTTGCTCAGTGGATAGAGCATTGGCCCTCAAACTGAAGGGTAGTGGGTTCAGTTCTGGTCAAGGGCACATACCGAAGTGTTGAGCAGGCTTGATCTCTAGCCCTGGCCGGGGTGTGTGTAGTAGGCAACTGAACTGATGGATGTGTTTTTCTCATATGGATGTTTCTCTCTCTGTCTCTCCCTTTCCCTTCCTTCCTCTCTCTCTAAAATTCAGTGGAAAAATATCCTCAGGTGAGAATTAACTACTACAACAACAAAAACAAGCTAGAAGTGCTACATAATACTACTATTTCATTATATCTCTTTTTCTTCCCTTCTAACTTTCCATTTACAGATCCCACCCCCCACTACCCAATATCATCACTCTCAATGGAAGATGGATTTTCAAAGCCTTACAGCTTATGGACCAGAACAATTTTGCTTCTAAGTCCTGCAGTCTTATTTTTCACTTCTGGCATTAAATGTCACTAAATCAAGAAGAGGTTACAAAAAATTAGTGAAATATTTATTGCCATACTAAGCAGCAATAATGGCACAATCTGTTCATGCCCCCACTTCACAAGTCCACTTTCCTAAAGCTAATCAAACCCTTCCATCTGTGGAACCTTCCATAGCAGGTCTTTTTCTGTAAAGAAAGACCAACAAGGTTCTTCACACATATTCTCCTGGCAGAAAATTATCACCTTATTTTTTCTATTTCAATGATAAATATTTTTTTCCTTCTAACTTTCAGAGTCTCATTTTAAAATGGAAATAGCCCAAAGCTAGGTAGTTGCCTTACTCTTTTTCATTTTCGTTGAATCCATTTCTCACTTCTTTTTCGAATTCTGTATATGCTTTTCTCTGAAGTTTTGATAACATAAATAAGCTTCTTTTATATTTTAACTTGCATTTATATTGCTCTTCAGGTTTATGTCCTTGACTCTTGGAAGACTTGAGAATTTTTTTTACCTCTATTATTCTGCATTACAATGCTTTAAGTTGTATGTGAGTATGTCTGAATGTCTGAGCACGTGCGCACGTGTGTGTGTGTGTGTGTGTGTGTGTGTGTGTGTTTATTGGCTTTTATGAAAAACATTTTAAATTCACATTTCACCACTTATAAACCACCACACTCCCTCATAGCCTGTGATGATTTTCAGTGCTTATGAAATAGACCAGCCCCAGAGTGAACTTTCTAGCATCCACATATTACCAATTTCTGGCCCCACTATAAAGTCCCCCCCACCCCAGATGACTCTTCAGTGACCTCAAGGTAGAATACAAATGCTTTATCACTCACAAGGCTCATCATGGTCTGTTGTCTCTCCTTTTCCAGCAGCCTCACCGTACAACCCAGAGGGTTTTGAATAGCACAATACACAGTTGGGACTCTGTGTAAGTATGCAGTGAGTAGGCACTGAAATATTTGTGGAAAGAAGTGAAATTTTGTGAGCTGTACATTAGGAAGATTTCTCTGGGGAAACTGCATAGCAGGCCCTATTCTAAAAAAGAGTTGGCAGCTAAGAATCACATCCATGTGCTTTTGTATTTGTTCAGATGAAAGGATATTGAGGAACCAAACATGTTCCTGGTAACAGGAAGAAGGGACCAGAGATGAATGATCTCCTGAAATAGACAATTCTTCAGTTTAGATAAGAAGAGGGAAGAGAGCCTACTGAGGAATGACTTTAAATTTATGAGCCTGAGTAAATGGAAAAATTGAGATGTTGTTTACTAAGGAATGAAACACACTAAGTTTGGTGAAATATGAGGGTATGGAAAGTAGTAATAAAAATGGTGAGTGGTACATTTATAGAAAGATGTCTAGCAGGTTGTTTTAGCTCAAATCATTGGATGAGATTAGAGACATGGATATAGAGTTCTGTACTTAGAGGCAATATCTGGATCCATAGAATGATTTACATGAGGTCATCAAAGGAGAGAATATGGACCAATGTCATTGAGGAGAGAGTTTTGGGTGGAATACATATTTAAGTGGTAAGTGATGAAAAACAAACGAAAGTAAAATTTGAGGATGAGAAATTCTCAGCTTCATTCACTTAACCCTCACTTTCCCTACCTGACAACACCCACCTAGAACTTATAACAGTGGATATCAAATCCCTTCCATCAAAACAAGAACTATTTATTTAGTCAAATGTAATATATATTTGCATTAATCGAAGCCTTGCCCAATGGAGCAGGTAAATAAGATGCCTCTAGTTCCACCTCTTCAAATAAGGTAGACCTGGATGTCAAGGTGATTGGCATAACACTAATGCATAATAATCAGAAATTTAGTTTATCTTCCAAGATCTTAATAGAGGATCCTCCTCAGGAGGAAACCTTTCTTACTTATCACGCTTAGAAATGAAGTCTGTTTACTTTTTATTTGTTTTTCACTCTACCTCTTTCTGTCATGTTCCTTTTTAATTACCAGAGATGTTTATATGGAAAACATATTCTCACTTGATCTTGCTGTTGTTATCTTGTTTCCTCCCATTATGCCAATTATTTAAGCTGTAATTGGCTTAAATAATTGGTATACTCTCCTTTTATTTATTTTTTAAAAATGTTTTTTATTGATTTCAGAGAGAGGAAGGGAGAGGAAGAGAGAGATAGAAATATCAATGAGATCTGCTGCCTCCTGCACATCCCCTACAGGGAATCAAGCCAGCAACCTGGATATGTCCTCTGACCAGGAATCCAAGTAGTGACCTCCTGGTGTATGAGATAATGCTCAACCAACTGAGCCACAGTTGCTGGGCTGACTCTCCTTTTAGCTTGTATGATTTCCCAAAAGATTTGTGTAAAGGAGATTCAATGTTAAGAGAGGGGTAGGTGGATAGAAATAGGATGGAACTATCTCACATTTAAGAGAGAGTTGACAGGATTTCAGAGGATATTAGAAAAGTAAGATGATACAAGAAGTCCACTGAATGAAGTGAATGAGACCTCCAAAGGAATGTCAAACCAAAGACAATAGAGAAGTAGGGGCTAGTGAAGCAAAACTCTTCCACCAGCTTCTGGGGCTGGAACACACCTTCCCACTCTGTTCTGGAAAGATGAGCCTCCTCCTTGTCATACACCATTTGTAGAACTTTTAAACTGTGATGAAAATGTTCAGAATACATGACAAGAGTTGCCCAACCATATCTGTCGGTTTCCATAGAACATATGGGGTTTGGACTCATAGAGATCTGCTTTAAGACCTGAAGGACCCCCCCACCCCAGGAGCTCAGATTAAAGAAGAGAAAATAGGATCCCTAAAAGAGACTCACCACAAAGATACAACTTGACCCATGGGCTAGACTAAGTAGCATGACTTGGATGCTAAAGAAAGGAGGTGGCTCCAGGTCAAGTTTGAAGCTGGTTCTAAATTTCCATAGACCTTCTTTCCCTGCATTGTCTGTGGGTTTTGAGGAAATCATTATTTGAAAAAGGAAGTATCTTGTCACTGGGGGCCTCCCTGTTGTGGGAGAGGCTTCTGAAAGTACTGCATTGTGGAAGGTGTGTTACTAATGGCAATAAAGGGACAAGGGCCCTAGAAGGCGGTAGTCTAGATGGGGTTGCCAGCTCCATGAGGACACAGCAAAGGCTTTCTAGGACACATGTGGCCTCCAGATATGGGGCTGGAAATCTAATAGATGTAAGACACTTTTCTCTCACTCAGGAATTTATATGGAAAGTTATTGGAGAGGGAGATCCTTGAGCAAGGCTAGACTTCTGGCTATTCAAGCAGGTAAATATTAATGACTTGAGACAGATTGTGGAGTTCCTCTAAGTGGAGTACATTGGTAACTTCCTGGTTTTAGCTCATGGGCTTATACTGATTTCATTAGCATGAGATCATTTTTAAATATTAAACACTGTGACACAAAGGAATCCATTCCTCATCATTTCTATTCCATGTTCTAAATTCTCTTTTCTTGGCTATTCATATTCCTAAAGACAAGAAGTCGGGGAAAGTCTGAGAGCCATATGTGTCTCCCATGATCCCTCAGTGTAACCTGAAGACCCTCTTCCAAAAGTGCCCTTGGCCTTTCCCAGAATTGAGATCAACAGAATGGGTCCGGTTGCTATAACAGCAGCAAGAGTGCATAACATCTAGTGATGCCCCAGAATAGTTTGTTAATCCTATTTGATTCTAAGGACTGTGTAGCAGAAACTCACTTTGAACAATTTGTTGTCTGTTACAGGGGGGCAGAAAGAGCAACTGGTCTCAAGCAGCAGGGAAAATCAGCTCATTTGCAAAGACTGTTACTTAATGAGGCGTCTTGGTGACTTTTCAGAGATAAATTTAGACTTTGAAAAGGAATATTACACCTTTGCACTCTGCTTTAGGAGCTCAAGAAGAAGAAAGGGAAAACATTAAATGTGTTTCTTTGTTTTCTGCGTAAGAAGTTTGATCACATAGGTTGACGTGTTGCTAAACAGGTGACAGTGGGTTTTAATTTGGTCTTTGCTCAAGAAACTACGTTAGACTGATACCCTTCTATTTTTGAATTAGAGTATGATTCTATCAGATTTCCCCAATTTTGAACTTTTGAAATCTAGGAAAAGAGAAAGACAAAACTTTATCTCAGGATTGCTTAAGGGTGAATACCTTGCCTACTCATATTAAATGTGTTCTGTTTCTTGTCTATTCTCTTAGTCAACTTCAGGTATCACTATTTTTTGTGATAACACTTATCTACCTGTTAACAATTACACAGAGTTCCCCAAATTCTGCAAGCTCCATGCTAAATCGCCAATGCCATTTCCTGTAGTAGAGCGCCCCCTAGCACCTCCACATACCTCGCAGTGTAATTTGCTATTTGAGACCCCGAAAACAGGTATTCTATAGATCAGTGGCAGCTTTCACCATTAAGGGATCTAGGTTCTTCAAGAACTTCAGTCGCCAGCATTAGCCTCCTCATATTTGTTAATTTGATTTCACAGCAACTGGAATAGGAAGGAGAGTTTTTGGAGAGCCTAGCCTTCTGCAAAGCAAAGCAGGAAGCTTTGTCTCAGGTCACATTTGAATTAAAATGTCCCATTAATATTTCAAGTCAATTTAATTCTCTTAACCTGTAATTATCTTCCTTTGAAGGAATTGCAGTAAAGGAGTGGGCAGAATTTTTAAAAGATTGTGTGTGTGGGGGGGGGGATAGAAAAAGAGACAGAGACAGACAGACAGACAGAGAGAAGCACACTAGAGGCTGGCTGAGTTCAGGTATATGAAGTTCACCTCTTAGCTTATCCATGAAATGAAGAGGGTTTAGCTGCTGTCTTATTTGTGTTTAATTTGGGTAGCCTACCTTGGCATTAGACAAAATATTTGAGTCCTCTTTTTAAAGTTTTGCACATTCGGGAAGTGTATGGTAGGCTCATGCAACAGAAAATAAGAGTGTATTGCTTATACCCCTCTCTGAAGGCAGGGAGGGCGAGGAGGAGGTGTGAGATATTTTAAAAATAAGACATGCTGCTAAATTCCCTGCCAACCTCCGTTCATGCTGAGTGGAGTGTAAGTAACAAGTATCAAATAGTTCCTCCAGATGTCAGCTATTTAACGAGGCACATGCTAGAAGTTCTGTGGACAGCCACTGTCTTATACCTGGTGATGGTGATGGTGATGGTGGTGGTGGTGGTGATAATGGTGGTAACATGGTGTTGGAGGTAGATGTCTGCCTTAAAGAAACTTTATCAACAGCAAATGCATGTGGGAATGTGTGTGTGCATTTGGGAAGTAAAAAACAATTAGGAGAAGGAATGATTTAGCTCAGGAATGATTTAAACAGTGTGGGTAACATCTGATTTTTAAATGTATGAAGCAAGAAGAACATCAAGAGCCTCACTCCCTGTAAAATGATCATATGGTCCTTGAGAAATTGGCTTATAGGCCAAGAAATTGTACAAGGCGATGCATGATTTTTTAAATTTCATTTTAAATGTTTTTCTGTTGTTTTATGTAAACCAAACAGACTGAAACAAATGAGTTATGACTATTCTTGTAATGTTTTGGATCCCAGGTTAAGGACTTCTTATAGGAGAAAGTAAGGGACATGTTTAAGATAGTAATGACTGGGATACAAAGGCAGGGTACATCCTGCTTCTAGTTGTCAGAATTTGTAGCATTGGTGACTTAATCTTTATTATACTGAATGACCCTCTCCACTTCACCAGCTCATTTGCTGTTTTCTTATCACATTCATGCTTAAAACTCTCTGCAGAAGGCCATAAAAATTTTAAAACAATCTATTCTCCTTCATTTTCTATAAATTCAGACTTGATTCATTTTCTTAATTCCAGCCTCAGCTCCACTATTAATAACTAGAGGAGCTCCAAAATATATCGTTTTATCATGTCTCTGAGAGTTACTTCTCCAGGTTTTGTGAGGAAGTGAAATAAGCTAGTTTTCAGCTCTTGGCTTGTTGTTGGTGACAAACTTACTTAACTAGTCCTTCCTTTTTGGTTGGAGATGAAACTGGGATGAACTCTTCCTACTGTCTTGTGTGAATCAGACACCCAAATAAAAACACTCACCTGAGGGAGAAGACAGATAGGCTGAGAAAAGAGGGGTGCTTAAGTGAAGGTAGCATTTCTAGAAAAGAAAATTTGTTTTTTTTTCCTTTAACTCTCCCCACCCATTTCTCCCCTTTGAGGAATACAACAAACTGAAAGTATCTTTTGGTTATACCAAACACAGTAGGGTCAGATGTCTTCAAGCAAACTGACTGAGAGACATCTTTGTGGTGATGTGTGTGTGTGTGTGTGTGTGTGTGTGTGTGTGTGTGTGTGTGTGTGTGTTTTCTTGCCTTTTATTTTTTGGATTCTTCTGCAGCCATCTCAAGTGGACACATTTGCAGAAAGAGATAAGAGGCCACTGAACAGAGAAAAATTACGAACTGTGTAGTCACTGTGTGACTACTTATAAAATGGTCCCATATCCTATCTTTAGTTAGTCCCTTAGTGGGGCAGGAGAAACTGGGAGCTTTTGTTTATGATGTTAAATAAGGAACACCATGTGTCAAAAGGAGTGCACTTCCTTATCTGCTTTTTACAGCCACAGGAGAGGGGGTGTTGGTCGGAAGTTCTACGTCCAAACGTTGTTCCTATCTTCTGATTCACATGGTCTCATACAGAAAACTTCTGTCTTTCCAATGAAGAACTAGTTTTGTTGTCAGCAAGTGTAGCTTCTCTGGTGTTTTTCTAAGGCCCTTCTCTGCAGAGAATATCACCATGGTTCTGACATGAATAGTGCTTCAGTTTTTCCCCCATATATATTTATACCCAATTTTCCTTCTTCCACTTGGATTCATAATATTGAATGAAAACTGAGCCCAAGATTAATATTCTGGAGTCTTCTGGATGGAGTGCTTAGATATCTTTAGTATGTTACAGGAAAGGCAAGAACTTGGTTAGAAAGTCCATTTTATTTCTTCTGTTCCTTCTCCCCACTGTTCTCTTTACTTGTCATGGGATGTACAATGCCACTCAGTCAACTATACCAAAGGCAACTGCTGATGAATTTGAACTTTGGAATGTCATGGGTTACCGGTTGCCCTTAAATTTTCTCAAGACTTACAAATGTATTTTTTTATTTTATACTTTTCTAATATTTGTGATATGTAATATATATATATCATTATTTTAAAGAGATACCAGTCATGTTTAGCATAAACAAATAAACATATACTATATGTTTGTTATTTTTTATTAAATTTATTGGGGTGACATTAGTTAATAAGATTATATAGGTTTCAAGCATATATTTCTATGATACATGATCTGTATATTGCATCGTGTGCCCATCACCCAAAGTCAAACCATCTCCCATCACCTTTACTACCCCCAACCACCTTCCCTCTGGTAACCACCATACTGTTGTCTGTGTCTATGAGTTTTAGTTTTATATCCCACATATCAACCTATCATATACTATATGTTTAAAAGTGATTCGTATATAAGTATATTCTATTTTACAATGGCCTAGGCAAAATTCAGTAACATTGTAAGAATGAAAAATAAAAGACAGGTAAGTCTTAGGATCCTAACAGGTAGGAAAGATGATATGTCTAAATAGAGCAGTAAAAATAAAGTAACTAATAATAAAAATAAAATAGAAAAGAAAATGTGTCTTTATTTAAGGCCAACAGAACTAGGCTAAGCCAGAAGACAGAGAGGCCTGTATTGGGGAGTACTTTTGACAAGTCCCTCTCCCTCACTCCCACAGCAACCCACAACATAGGTGTATATTGTCTCTGCATGATTAAGTATCGGGTGCTATTCTGCCTTTCTCAGTTTGGGGGCTGAATTCCTCTGCATCCTTGCCACATTACAAAAATAGAAAGCCAGATATCATAGTCATACCACCACCCACTTGCCTCCCACAGAATAACAGAAGAGCAGGCAGGCCTCAGTTTTCAAAAGGGTTATATTTCAAAAGTTACTTTATGAATTCTCAGAACTCACATTATGTTGTCCCAGAGATAGAATGTATTCTATTTCCAGAACTCAAATACAAATTAACCCAGGACATTCACAATAATCTAGTCTAGAACTGCTATAATCAAGTACCTGGTCACATAGGAAATACTTGCTAAAGGGATGTGATTTGGAATTCTAGTTTGGGATGTCACATACACTTCTCTTACCACTGAATATTTGGTAACAAGATCTGGGATAACCGACCACCACTTTCTTCTCCAAAGACTCCATTCAGGGCAGTTCTTGTATCTGGGTCAAGGTGGGGGTTAAGAAAGAACTCAAAGACAAGAAAGGAGTTCCAGCTGGAAAAGGTGTGGTGAGGTTCTGGACTGGATGTTCTGGAATGGAGTGAAGAGGATAGCTAGATACATTTGAGGGGGATAAGAGGAGCAGTGGGGATGGGGAGTTGAGGGGAGAAGGGATGGAAGTTGAAAGAGTGGGGCTTTGATGGTTAATAAAGGAGAGAAGCCTGGAGGTCTCTGTGGAGCCCAACCCTCTATGTGTCAGAAAAGTAAGCAAAGTTGACTGAGATGCACGCTCCACAGTAAAGACCTTGTGTAGAAGGTAGAGATAGGAGTGTATGCAGCTTAGCATTCACAGAGAGGATTTTTTCAGCCTCACACTAGAAATTCAGCAAGAGCATAGGAAGGAGGGATTTATTCTGAGTTGAAGATTAGAAAACATTTTGTAGAAGAGAAAGCATTCTGGGTAGGCCTGAAGATTTTAATGGCCCGAGATAGGTAGAAGATAGTATAAGCACAGTCCAGTGAGTGAGATCAAAGTCTGAAGGTGGAGAGGTATAGGGGAGGTGGCAGAGAATGAAGACATGCCTACAGAGGAGAAGGTTAGGAAGGTAGAAGGTCATGATTTTACCTTCTGGAATGGATTTTCTTCAGCACCATATATTCTTCTTGGCCTCCAAAGAGACCCAAGCCCCACAGGCAAGCAGCAGCTGTAGTTGGGTAGAAAGAGTGAGGATGAGAAGGGGTACTGAGGAGAGAGTAGAGTGAGGTTGGGAAGGGTACTGGGTAGAGGGTAGAAAGAGTGAGGGTGGGAAGAGGTACTGAGGAGAGGGTCTGGGACTCTGAGAATCTGGCAGTGAGGGACTAGTGATCAAGTAGTTTTTTCCTACTTATTGCTCCTTCTCTTGCCCAAATGCCACCCAGTTTGTGTGACTCTCAGATGCTGATCAGGTGGGAGAAAGGAGAGAAGCATGTTTTTGGAGCTGAGATTATACCTTAGGGTATCCCAAACATCAGCAGCAGGGAACCATAGGGGTGGGGGAGGGGTAGGGGGTTACAAGATATGGGGCATGCTGGTTCACAAATTGTAAGAAGCACCGAGTCTATATTTCATGAAATGACCATCAGCTCTGCTTTCTCAGGTCCCTCCTTCCCACAGCTTCCTCTAAAAGGACAAGTGAAGGGCCCAATTCTCAAATTTTCCCTTATGCAACATTAACCCTTGCAATATGAATGCTGAGGTGGACGTACTCTGAATTCTGAGACATGGGTAAAAAGGAAAAGGAAAAGAAGAAACTTTTTTTTACAAACACTTTTGAAAGGCATAAGTATTTTGTTAAAAAATTGAAATGGCCACTTTTGTTTCAGGAATTAGGGGAGTGGAAAAATGTAGACAGAGAGGCAATCATGCTGACTGCAACTGCACATATAAGAAGCCTTTCAAAGCAGAGAGAGCTTTGTATTTGGGAGAAGGCAAATGACTATTGGCATTCATGGATGCCTGGAGGAGTGGGAGGTTCCTGGGTCAATATCAGCATAGATACTAACCAGGTGAAAGAGGGGTGCTCAGCCTCCACTTTCTCTATTGGCTTTTAGGACCAGCCTGTATGACTACTGCTGGGATTCCTTCTGGGAGGTGTGTGTGTGTGTGTGTGTGTGTGTGTGTGTGTGTGTGTGTGTGTGCAGCACTGTCTCTGGCTTAAATGCTTGGCCCCACTCTTAAAGATGGACTACTAGGGAAATGGATTTCCAGTCACTCACTGTCTCTTGACTATGGGTAAGTGGAAGGACACAAAGACTTTATATTAAGATTCATAGCAACTTAAAAGTTATAATGTTAAGCCTTAACATTTTCTAATGGAATTATCTTATTAGCCACATATATAGAAACCTATGTTGTCACTGATAGGACATCACATCTATATAACATACTGTGCAAGTATGAGCATAGATTAAAAAATTTTTACCAACCCTATCACCTAAATAAACATGTTAAAATTTGGGTATTATCTATATCTTGATACACTTTGAAAGGTTGAAGGATACCTCTTTACCTTAGCTGAGTTCAGGAGAAATAGGTGAAATGCTAAATTCCTATGAAAACATGTTTTGGTACTGCTGTAGTGTATTGGTGCGTGTGCATGCATGTGTGTGCACTCTTCACTAGTAACCAGATATAATCAGGAACATGTTAACGATCAAATTAGGAGGCAGGGGATTTGTATCTCATTTTTACTAGTGTTTTTATGCATTTTTGAGAACTTTCTCTCTCTAGAATTTAGTTTCCTTATCTGTAAAATGAGGGTTTAGAAGTAATCAGTGGTTCTTCAGCATTTGGGGATCATGAACTTCTTTAAAAATCTGAAGAAATAGTTCTTTCCAGAAAAAAATGCACACCAAGACTAAATTGAATTTAGTTTCAGGGAGTAATTTTGCATTTTTAGGGCTATCATATAAAACCATAGAAATAGTACACTACATAAGGAGATATGCAAGGAGGTGGCCATCAGTATGGCAATTCCTTGAACTCCAGGTTAAGAACTCTGTATCCAAATAAACTCTAAGGTTCTTTATGGATCTGAATGTCTCTAAATTTACAAATACTATTATTTTTACCAACAACCCTACATTAGTCAGCTCAAGCTGCATAACAAAATACAACAGATTGGATGGCTTAAACAAGAGAACTTGATTTTCTCACAGTTTTAGAGCCGAAAGACCAAGATCAAGGTGTCAGGGATTGGATTTCTCCTAAAGCCTCTCTCCTTGGTTTGCTGATGGTCACCTTCTCTCTATGTCCTTGGATGGCTTTTTTCTCTGTGACTACACACTCCTAGTGCTTCTTCCTCTTCTTATAAGGACACCAGTTCTATTGGATTAGGGCCCCCACTTTTATGACCTCATTTAATGTTAACTATCATATATATATACTAGAGGCCTGGTGCACGAATTCATGCATGGGTGGGGTCCCTCTGGGTGGCCTGCAGGGATCGGGCTGAAACCTGCAGTCCAACACTGCCTGCAGCTCCTACCTGCTGCTCCTGCTCATCCTGGACCCACTGTGCCTGCTGTGGTCTTGCACCTAAATCAGTCCCGATTGGGAGAGGCTTGTGCTGCCACAGCAGCACTCACCAGCCATGAGCCCTGTATCGGGCACCCTCCCAAGAGGAGTGGCCTGTGGGATCGGGCTGAAATTGGCTCTCCAACATCCCCTGAGGGGTCCCGGATTGCGAGAGGGTACAGGCCAGGCTGAGGGACCCCACTGGTGCACGATCGGGCCAGGGAGGGGCCACGGGAGGGCTCCAGGGTGTGTCTGGCCCATCTTGCTCAGTCCCAATTAACCGGACCCCAGCAGCAAGCTAATCTACCAGTCAGAGCATCTGCCCCCTGGTGGTCAGTGCATGTCATAGCGAGCAGTTGAGCAGCATTAGCATATATTAGCATATTGTGCTTTGATTGGTTGTTCAGTTGTTCTGCTGTTTGGTCTATTTGCATATTACCCTTTTATTATATAGGATTTTTATTTATTTCAGAGAGGAAGGCAGAGGGAGATAGAAACATCAATGATGAGAGAGGATTATTAATCAGCCGCCTCCTGCATGCCCCGTACTGGGGGTCAAGCCTGCATCCCAGGCATGTGCCCTTGACCAGAATCAAACCCGGGACCCTTCAGTCCACAGGCCAATACTCTATCCACTGAGCCAAACTGGCTAGGGCTATCTCTTTAAGGGCCCTTTCTTCAAACACAGTCACAGTGGGGGTTAGGACTTCAACATATGAATTTTTAGGAACACAATCCAGACTATAATAAACCCAAACTGATGAACCATTGAAGAGAGTAATAGTTAACAACGAGATGAATACAAACATCTTTTATTGACCCTCCATGTCAAAAACATACACAAATAAGCCTATCAAAAATCAGAATAAAATATGCTGTTTTTAAAAATGGGGATTTATAATTGCTAACCAAAGTCTATCTGCTACTGATTTTATTAAAGAGGACACTTTCACAGAAGTTTTTTGGAAGGTTTTTGTGTGTTTATTTGTTTTTGATTTTTGTAGTGAAAGAAAAAAATAACTTAAAACAAACTTGATGTTGTAAAGATAAAATAACTTTTGTTTGGAACTGGTCATCAAGAATCCTGGCCAGGTTTTGTACATATGGGGGAAGGGAATAAATTAGGAGAGACAGAATTATAATAATCTATAAATAGTTTTAGGTTTGGTTTTCCTTTGGGCTATGCATGTAATCATCTTCCTATGACGTAAGTCAAGTTACCCAAAGTCTCTTCTGCATCTGGTGGGTGGGGGTGGGGGCAGTTTGGGGTTGCTATTTCTGCTATTCCCAATGTTCCTTTAACTGCAGTAGGAGAGCGGAGGCTGAGGAGAAAAGGCCAAGAGTTTCTTGTAGTTGTTTAAATGTATCATTGCTCCCCCAGGGCCACATTTAGTAACCACCATTCGCTGAGTAACTCCTAAAGCAACCAGCATCCTACACCACCCCGAACTCCCCTCATCCCAGCAGGAGCTAAGCATGAGAGATGGTCAAGGAGAAGATGATTCAAAAATTTGCTGGATGGTGTTATTCCTAAAGGTTTGTCTCTGTGGCTGTTTAATTTACCCAGTAATGAGTCAAGCCTGTTCTAGTGGTTTTACAGACCCTCATAGAATAGGCAGCGCTAGCCAGTAACTCACTGTCCTTTTGTCCTTCTCTCTTCCTTTTGATGCACTGATCTTTGTCTGTTAATCTTCTGAACACCAACAAGGTATACATTTTAGGAAATTATATCTATCAAGCACGGTGACTCCCTCTGGGATGGTTTACGCCCCCCCCCCCAACCTCGCCCTCTCTTGGATGAAATGGCTCACTCTCTGCTTGAATTGGGCTAAGATATATGCTGCTGAAGACTGCTGCCTCCCATCCCTCTTCCACCAGCCCTCCCCTGTGAATTCTCTTCTTGAATCCCAGGAATCCACAGGAAATACCTTGTTATCTACATTCATTTGCTTGAAATTAACAGGTGGGTGGTTGGCCAAGCCCGGAAGGAGAGAAGTACAGCAGGGAAAATAAGCAGTAGGTGTGAGCCTGCCAGCAGGTATTATTATTCCAAAGTTATATAGCTTGTTAATCTCAGCTTCTATAAAAATTTAAATTAAAAAAAAGAAACTGAGAATCTATATGAGATAGTCTATGGTTAAGTGAGTTGCCTAATATCTGACAATTAATGTCAGAGCCAAGAATTAAAATCCTGATATTTCCATTTCTAATATAGGATGACATTACATTTATCAACCACACAATGTTAAATCATTGGAAATCATACACAATAGAGTTCTCTCTTCATTAGTTTAAAACTTGGTTTAACAGGACAAAAATATGGTCTTTCTTCTGGTATAACCATTTAAAAGCCTTCTGATTCTCTTTGGCTTCAAGTTATGTATACATGCTTTGTGGATTCTTTCTCTTTTTTTATAGCTTATAATAAGCTCTCTTCTCATTGTTGTAACTGATGGTATTGCTCATATCAAATGTATTTTTTGGAATATTGTTTCCAGGATTTTCACTGAGAGAGCATAAAAAGTCAGAGAGCATATTGGTAGCATTTAGTTTCAAGGTAAAGCAAAAGACTGGCACTCTCAGGAAATGAACATCTCTATTCAGCAAGCAATCACAAGAATGATGTCCATGTTCTGGGGACTCAGTCCGACCTACAGTGGAAAGGGAGCAACTTCTGAGATAATAGGGCAAGCATGTTAGCATACTCTTTTCATAGCAATAGGCTCTTCACACACACACACACACACACACACACACCACACACAAAAAAATACCCTCACAGGAATAGCCAATGGAAATTATCAAAAGATTTAGAAGGCATGTCTTTTATGCAGAAGGCTAAATAATTATGATTTAATTGTTTATTAGAGAGAAGAACGTGGTAAAATAAAGAACGCTTCCAGGCCCCAAAGTAGACTGAGATGGTCAGAGTTCCACCTTACACTGGGCAATGATTACTTATACAGCAGTGCCAGGGTTCCCATGGTATCTGGTTCTGAGACCATGGTGAACTTTATTGTGTTGGAGTTGGTTTGAAGGGTATTTGTGGGCAGGATGCAAAGAAGCTGGTCCCCTTTCTATGGACAGAGAGAATTCAGTGGGTCAGGTAACACATGGAGTGGCTTTTCTATTCTGTTTTGGACTTACAGGAGGAGCTTTCTGCTTATCCACTCCTCGAGATTTGAATCAACAAGATGAGAATGCTATCTGCAGAAATAACTTTCAAGGAGTCACCAAGGAGAAAAAGAGAATAGTAATAATAATAACAACAGTGCCTGATACACAGTAGTTGATCAATAAATGTGATTACTACTAATAATCATTGATTATTTTCAGTGTTCCAGCCACCGTTTATACACACTTTACATAGATTAACTTTCTAAATCCTTACAACAAACCCATTAGCTAGATAGTATGCTTATTCTCATTTTAGGGGAAGCTGACATATAAAGGGGCTAAGGATCTTGTTAACATTTTCACAAGCAGAATCAGGATTTGAACCTAGATAGTCAACACCAGAGCCCAAAATCTAAATCTGTATACACCTACAAAGTGTCCTCTAAATCTTTGACTTGATTATCACCCTATAAAGATACACATGATATTATTACTTCTGTTACTGTATACAGCATTCATTTGGTTTGAGTCCTTAAATCTGGGTAAAGATTTACGTGGTGCAGAGGATAGGAAGTTTAGATCTCTGAAATCCAATGTCAACTTAGTGAAGACTAATGGGTTCAAATGTCCAAATCTCTCTAAGGAACTAATTGATTCCTGTCCTTGAGTAAAAGGAAAATTTGCTTCCAAGATACAATAATTGTACTTGGACTTCAGTGGAAGCAGGTTAAGGCTTACACAGGAACATTTCATATTTTCCTCAATCCTTGTAGAAATGTGTAAGATTCCAAGGAAATGGATATTCCAGCCCCATTGATTAAAATTCTAGTGATTTGGAAAATTTCCTAAAAGAGATTTTTTTCAACATCCAAACTCCTTATATCCCCATTTCAGCCACAAGGAGGACAAACTATAAGAGGGATACGTTAAAGGAACAGAAGCAATATGTGCATTCCCTAAACTATAAAGTTATATGGGGACATCATTGTCTTTTAAAAAAATCAAGTACTAGTACATTTAGGAGTGATGCTTAAAAGAATAAAGCTCCCTTTTATGCCCCCAATTGGAAAATATAATCAAAATCTACTTTTTGCAGGATGGCTTTCTTAAATAAATGAGCAGAAAGGATGAGTTATGTGGCTATAAATAAATCTACTGACTATAATAAAGCAAAGTTTGACTATTTTATAGTGTCCCAGGAACCAGTGGGTATATTTATAGCTGTGTTAACAGTCACCTGTATTTTTTCAGGATTTTTATTTCACTTCACATTATGAGAGTTTAGTTTTTTGTTTGTTTGTTTTTCTTCTTTCCACACTTACTGTTGGAACCCTGCACAGAGAGAGAGAAAGAAAGTAAGGATGCCTACACTTTGTATTTAGAAAAAGAGGACCCTCGCCCTCGCCCAAGAGTTTAGGGTTTATACAGACACAGACTGCTCAATGCTTTCTGTGTCTGCGCAGTCATATTAGATGTGTCTGTGACAAACAATGTGACAGCTGTCTACTGTTGGCAGTGAGGTGGAAAGTCAGCGTCTGCACAGGTGAGAAGAGGCATGTGGAGGGACAAAATGTATTGTGAGAGACTGACAGGGCAACTTCACATTAGGTTCCTGGCACCTGATACCATTAAGTACTATCACGAGGCTTATTGTAGAAGCCAAAAGATTCTTCAGACTACTTAATAGCAGAAGTACAGACCAAAGCAAGACAAAAAGGCTCAGATGGGTACAGATTCTTCTACCTCATCTTGGAACAGTTTCCTGGGAGGTGGGGAGGAGGGGGAAGTTTTAAAAAGCAGGGGAAGGAGATCTATAATCCCAAATTCTGAAATCTGGAATAATAGAGAAACCCAGCTATTAACCAGCCAAATCCAATTACAGGTTTTTTGTTTGTTTGTTTAAACTGCATTCCATTCAGAAACTGCAAGCTCCACAGAGTCTGGTTAGGATGTCATGGGGTTTTATCCAAGTGGACCTGTGAAATTATTTGTACTTTTCTACTTTAAATCTGTGTTGAGCATAATGCTTCTATATCTATTGTTCTTCTTATTTGTCTTAAAAGTGGGTTTGCATCTTCATCCTGCAGCAAGTGTTCTCACTCCAGGACTCACTAGGGACAACTCAGAAGGGAAGAGGTGGCTGTTGGTGAGGTGGCTGTTGGTGGTAGTGCAGCTGATGAGGAATCCTGTTCAGCTGACCCCTAGGTGCAGACAGTGTTTAGAAGGTATCACTGGAGCTTAAAATTATATATATATATATATAATTTAATAAGGCATCCTATTATAAACTCTAATAGATCTGAAAAGAATGGGAATTAGAAAAATAAATTGAGGTAGGAATGTGCTGACTAGAGGAAGAGACAGGAGGGATAAGAAACAAATAAGAAAAGAAATCATCAATGTATTAAATGGAGAAGGACATGCGTTTTATCAGGAGAACTGTGGATTTTCTCTCTGGAGTGAAAGAAGAAAAATTAATCAGTCTCATATTTGCTCTCTTATAAGTTTTCTCAATATTCAACTGGTTCCCCAAATGGAATTAGCCTTCCTGGAATCCTTAGCTACTTCTTTTGACATTTTGCAAAAAAGTAAATAAATAAATTATAAGTATGACAAGTGAAATGAATAGCTCCAGCTGTGACAAGCCAGTAGCATTTCCAGATTTTGTACTGCATTAAGGATTTATTTTCGCTTTGTTGCCTAGCAGAGAATTAATTGCAAGGTCCGGCAAAGCTTCCCATGTTTCCCTGGGACAAAGTCAGAGACAGGCTCCAACACTCAGCACCAATTTAGGACAGAATGGCAAGGTTATTTGGATAGGTGGTCAACTTAATCAATTCTGAGAATGTGCATCTCTGAGGATCGATGTCACTAAAGGCAGATAAATGCATCAGTGAAACTAATGATATAAGAACATATGAATATGAGATTGACAGTTAATTCATTGGATTCATTAATTGAGCAAATATTTACTGAGGATCTACTATGTGCCAAATACAGAAGATACAGTAGGGGATAAGACAAAAGCTCAGCATTCAGGGAGCTTACAATCTTATTAAGGAGCTAGCTAGACTATGAACAGACATAGATAAAATAATTTCAGAAAGTGGATAGTGTTGTGAAGGAAATAGAAAAGGCAAAGTGCCTTTCAGGGGTGTGATGGCTGACTTTCTATGAAGGCCAGTGACACCTGAAATGAACCAATCACATGAAAATCTGGGAGAAACATCTTTCAGATAAGAGGACCCAGCAAGTATAAAGGTTTGGAATTGGGAAAGGGGAAAGAACTTGACACATTCAAAGAGCAGAAAGAAGGTGTGGGCGACTGGAGGGTAGTAAGGGGTCATCTGGCAGAAGATGGTGTTGGAGAATTAGGCATAAGCCAGGTCATTTAAGTCCTCTTAAAAGCATGTTACAGAGTTTGAATGAGTCCGAAGTGCAGTGGGATTCCATGTGGAGGACAAAAGGGGTGGTTGGATTGAATAAGAACTATCATCTACCTTAAGGGATGATGCTTAGGATAAGAATTTCCCTTCTGACTTTTCTACTAATAATTAGACCCTAAATATCTACTTAACTTTCTTGGAATTTTAGCTTATTTTTTATTGAACAAAGAGTACTGCCACTCTTTGTCAGGTGCTGTGCCAGATGCAGTATATATGTTATCTCATTTAAAACACCCAATAACCTCATGAGGGAAAGCATTATCCACATTTTACAGAGCAAGATATTGAGGTTTAAATCGAGTCTCCATAAACCACTCCCGTTGCTTGCTGTGGTGTTTCTAGGTACATGTTGCTAGTTTAAGACATAGTGTTTCTTGGCTGCTACCCAAGGGCACGAAAGACACTGAATGAGGGATTCTGGATGGATCCCATGAAGATCCCCTCACAGCTGAGAATCAGAGCAGTTTGGATGACTCTGCAGCATTTACCACTGAAAACATGGGCCTTGGGAGAACATTGAGTTCAGAACCAGAATCCCAAGTCACCACCATAAATCTGAAATGGACTTGATATTTGACCTTGAAGACAAAACATCTATAGGTTTGGTATCTTTATCTGTTAGAAAGACACATGATGCTAACTTCCTTAGTCCTTCTTTGGGGTGTCCCAAGGATGAATAGGACTGTCTTAACCCCTGTCCTTTATTCTCAGTTACAGAGTTTGAAATGTCCTTGAGAGCAGGACTATAATAGGTGCTATCAGCTCCTTTAAAAAAAGAAATGCCACCCTAACTGGTTTAGCTCAGTAGATAGAGCATTGACCTATGGACTAAAGGGTCCCAGGCTCGATTCTGGTCAAGGGTATGTACCTTGGTTGCGGGCACATCGCCAGTGGGGGGGGTGTAGGAGGCAGCTGATCGATGTTTCTCTCTCATTGATGTTTCTAACTCTCTATCCCTTTCCCTTCCTCTCTGTAAAAAATCAATAAAATATATTTTAAAAAGAAAATGCCACCTAAATACTCCTCTCTGTCTCTCTCTGTGTCTCTCTCTGCCTCTGTCTCTCTCTATATGTATATATATACATATATATGTGTATATATATGTATATATATATATGTATATATATATGTATATATACATATATATATATGCAAGTGGCTAGTATATATTATATAATTTAAATTCCCTCTCCCCTTCCAAAAATATAATTGGCCAAATGACTGTGAAGGAAGGAGTCAAAGCTAGCAAGCCCCCTGGTCTAGGAGGGCTGCCTGTTAGGTTTGTGCTTCCAGCACATCAGATGGAATAGGAGGAAGGGGGGTGGGGTGAGGTGGAAGCCACCTGTCCAGAATGTCACTGTTCCCTGGCAGAACCCTGGTCAGCTTCCTCCTGGAGTCACAGATGGCCAGGACAGGAGCACCAAGCCTCTCTCTGCCACTCCTGCTCTCCCCTGCAGGTTCAGCCTGGATGGAAAAGCTGTGCTTTCTTTGCTGCCCAATGCCTTGGAGCCGGGAGGCTTCACCCATCTGGGGCATTGTCTCTGAGGAAAGTCCTAGACAGGTCCCCACTCCTCTTCTGCCAGAAGACTCAGCTATCACCCCTTCTGAAGTTCTTTGACCAGGACAGCCAGCTAGGACCCTAACTTCTGGTTCCTGAATGCCAGGCACTTCCTGTCCACCTGGTTGGAAGCTACCTTTTCCAAACCCCTCACCCTCTGGAGTCCGGGGACCACATCTCTTCAGAGAGACTGTGAAAAGTTCCCACCATTTGCTCCTAGGGTTGGGACCTTGGTCATCTTAACCCCTGGAGAGGCATCTTTATGGAGAGTGGCCACAGGGTGCTGACCAAGGTGCTGACCACCATCCAGGGCGGGAGCGTGAGGGGTGGGAGGTGCCCACTGCCTGCAGCCACTACAGCGTTTGGCTCCTGCTGACTCAGGGGGTTTATATTTATTCTATTTGGGGATACTTCAGCCTCAGCTTTGCCTGCATTTTTCTTTCGGAATTGTAAAAGGTGCCTTAATCTTGAGAGTTTGGCTTCAGGTGCTTGGGAGAGGAGGAGGAAAGGGTGATAAAACGGCTCAGTGTCCCTCTGTCTGCCTCTCAGTCTCACGCACACTCACACGCTGGAGCTCACTGTGCTGGGAGGGAAGCAGAGTGCAGCAGGGGGTGTGAGTAGGGGCGGTGTGTGCCGGGAGGCTTGGGGTGTAGACTAGCTCGGGTATTTGAATGGGGAGGGCTGGGATTCCGGGCGCTCACCCCGCCTTCCTCCGGAGCCAGCCAGTCCCTCGGCAGAGCGCTCGGGCTGCGCTGATTTGCTCTCGGGAGTGCGCGATTTGCATATGACTTGCCCATTTGTGAATTTGGCTCCCCAACTCTTCGCTTCACTTCACCTGTGCCTCCCAGTTCTGCGCACTTTGCAAGCGCCCGCCCGCGGGCACCTCCTCTCCTGCTCTCCCTGCTCGCCCACCCACCTCTCTCCACCCCGTGCCACGTTGGTTTGGGTGGCTGCTCTGCGCTGGGTTCCTCTGCCTTTCCTCTTTCACTCCGGTCCTCCTGGTTCTCTTCCTCCGGCGGCGGCGGCTGCTGCTGCTGCTGCTGCTCCTGCTGCTGCTGCTGCTGCTGCTAAACCCGGGAAGCCAGCGGAGGCTCCGTGGAGCTCTTCCAGAAAGTGCAGGGTTAACAGCCTCCCTGCCCTTCCGCCGAGACAACTACAAACGGGTGAAGAAGTCTCCCACCTGCACCCCCTTTTGCTTGGCACTTCTGCATTGCATCGCATGGAAGTGGGAAAAAAAATGTTCAAACTGCTTGGATGTTGGGATAAACTAACCTGAACCTACTTGGGTGTCCTGCCACCTGCTCTTCTTCCTTCATTTCCACCTTTCCTCTATGTGGCTTCTAGGAGCATGCAGCTAAGTCATCAGACTTGAGTTGCTTAGAGATCAGGAGGAAGCCCAGTGCCTCCCGTGACATGTTGGGCATTACGGGGCTCCCTAGGAGGGCTACTCTACCCGGGGGGACTTTGGCGTCCTAAATTTAAGCCCCTGGAAAAGGGGGGCTTCTGCCTTCTATTTTACTTTTTTTTTTTAGTAGTATCTTTTTTTTTTAACTGATTCATCACCTGCCTTGAAAGTGCTTATTCCTTCCCTCTTTCTACAATTTGGACAAGTCTTCCTCCTGCTATGATGGGCCCCTGGGCATCATGAACTTCATTATTCCTCACTGGCTGGGATTCAAACTGCCCATCGGTAGTGGTCCAGTGCGTTGACCATGCACCTGAGAATCCACCCAAGACGGAGCCCTCCTCGCCGGCCGGCCTGGACGCTTGGGATCTGGTCCCTCTTCTGGGGATGTATCATCAGTTCTGTGTGGAGTTCCTCTAATGTAGCTTCCTCCTCCTCCTCCTCCTCTTCCTCGCCGGGGTCTCACTCTCAGCACGAGCACCATTTCCATGGCAGCAAGCATCACTCAGTGCCTATTTCTATCTATCGCTCCCCAGTTTCCCTGCGAGGAGGGCACGGTGGGTTTTTCTGCTCTTTATCCTTTTAATGGGGCATAGCGGTTCCTTAACCCATTCGCCTTTCAGGGCTTTCAGGTAATGTCAAGGGTGGGAAGAGAGTGAAAAATGGCATTCTAAATGATGAAAAGCATCACATGTGCATGAGGGAAGAAAATGACCAGTTTCCCCTTAAAGACTAATGCTAATGCTTTCTGCCCCCGCCCCCCAATTTCCTCTAATGCATTCTCCTCTCTTTGGCTCCCTTACCCATCCCTGCACCAACACCACATTCTCCTCCCTTTTCAACCTTCCACCCCTTTCACTGCCCCCTCCCACAGGATGGTAGGCAACTTACAGATAAGTCCCCAGTGCTGCACTTTGAGAATTCATTCATTCACCTTGCTTTCACCCTTCTTCTTTGGGAGCTAGTCATGGGGAAATAGCCGATAGCAAGAATTCTTAGGTCTTCAGCTAGAAGTTGTTTGAACTGCTGGAAAGTGGCCTGTGTGGTTAAGGTCACCAGGAGGGGGAAGAGTAGCTGAAGGCAGAAAATATAATTAATAACCAGTGGCCATTATTATTCATTTGGGCAGCTTTAGGTTTGTCCACATGTTTGATAGAAAGAGTAGCTATCATAAAAACTGCATATCTAATATTGCTACCAGAGAGGAAGCAATCTATAGACAAGGCAAAGTCCATTTATAATTGACCCAAGTGTAAATTATAGTAACTTTAATTCCACCATTTATGCAAATGCTATTTCAGTTGAAGGTAGCATGGGTGGGCTTGTTTAAACAGTGCGTGTCTGATGTGAAATCCTCCCTTCATAGCTATTGAAAGAAGAGATCTATGGCTTTTAAAAATATATTCAGCTCTGTGCAGGCTGCCTTGAAAAAGGTGGTGTCTGCCTCTAAGGTAGGAGCTTGCTGTAGTAAAATGTTCTAAGGGAGAGAGCTTCGTTATTTGTTTACTATGCACTCCACTCCAAATGCGAGGAGAGTAGGAATCACAGAGCCGGGCTACAGGAGCAGCCCTCCAGGGAGCTGGAGGAGTGAATGCACCAGAGGTCCCCTGCCCTAGCTTGTATTTTGAAGAACTATAGCATGCAGACCCCATTGGGAACATCAGTTCTTCCCACTGCCTCCTAGCCCTGGGCTTCTGCTCCGTGCTGTCTGTAGCTTTTAGTGGAAGCACATTGAAAAAATGCCAGCACGTATTCTGGCTCTTTCTGGCTCTCTTTAAATTTCATTTGATGGAGTTGTCAAACAGCTCAGAGCTTGTAGGGCTGGTAGAGGGGGGTGGTGGGGAGGAGGGAATGCTTGATCTTGATCTGGTTGCTGTTTTTTCTGTGACTCCTGCTGAGGCTGATATAGGCTTTCTTTAAAAAAGCACAGCAGCCTCTCCCCCCTTCCCTCCCCAAACAAACAAAAAAACTAGGAGAGGAAAGAAACACACCAACCCAAAAAGCAAAAGCAATTTCATTGATAATGGAAACTGTTAGCTCCAAAGGGGAAGAGGGACTAGGAGTGGAGGTGAGATTGTAAAGAGTGGGAAAGAAAAGAAGGGAAGTGGGGGGTGGGGGAAGCCAGACAGACTTTTACTAAGAGCCATACTTAAACATGGAAACACTCAGCAATAATTAGCTAAATTTTGCTAATTAGCGTAAATGATCAGCAGGGAGATGAAGCTTATGCATTAGAGGTTAGAGGCTGGCAGGGTCTGGATGTTTCCTGTTCAGGATGTAAAGGGTTAAAAGCAGCTAGGAGTTCAGTGATGGAATTTACAGAGCTCTACTTCCCAGGGGTTCCTAAATCTGTCAAGTTTCTCTCTCTCTCTCTCTCTCTCTCTCTCTCTCTCTCTCTCTCTCTCCCCTCTCTCTCTCCTCCCATCCCCCTCCCTCCCTCCTTTTTCTTTCTCTCTTTCCCCCCTCTCCCTCTCTCTGTCCTAAAGGTGTTGAGTCTTGCAGAGGTTAAGCACTCTTCTCTATTTACTTCACTTCTCCAAGTATGCATTTGCTCAGTACCTTCTAAATCTTTCTGACTGGTTCCCAGTCTGGTTTCTCATTACCCTGCATCTGATAAGATCCAGTATGATGGAAAAGAAGAACAAAGCAAGTAAATGACTAGAGATCCCAGCAAAGGCCCCCAGATCCATCAGAGCTATAAGATGCAGTAAACTCCTCAGGGGTCTGCATGGCTAAGATAGGAAAGCTCCTGAATTTGACTCTTCAGTATCCTCTTTCAATCCTAAAATCCCATCCATCCCATTGATTTGGGCTTGGAGACTGAATGCATCTATATTAAGTAGGATTCTTTCATATTTAATTAATGTTTTTGAGCTGGAAATCAAGAGAAGTAGTGATCAACAACCTTTGATTCCAGTTCCCCTTCCAAACTGAGACCTTTTGAGTCCTGAAAGGGCCAGTAGACCCCCTCAGTGCTTTGCTAACTTGCCTCTCATTCTTACTGGAAGTACACTTGCTAGTCCCCTAGTCCAAGACAAAGACTTAGTTAATAGCAATTGTTTTTAAAAATCTTTTGGAAGGCGGTGGTGGTAGGAGGCATAGCACTATGAGACTAATGGTTGTGCTAATAGTTTTCTGCCAACCTTATTCCAGAGTTAAAAGCAGCAGTCTCCATTGTCTGTGAACAAGTAAATGCCCTTTGTTCTGGTATAAAATTAAACACTAGAGGCATGAGTCCAAGAACTTTCTTTGGACTGAAGGGAGATTTTGTTTGTTTGATTGTTTTCTGTTACTCTTGGCCATTTCCTAAGAAAACAACTCCTCAGAGTTGCCCTTTTAATAAGTGGTTGCCACACACACACACACACACACACACACACACACTCTTCCAAACCAAACTGCCCTATAGTGGGATTTACACTAAGACAGATAGAAGAAACAGAAATTCTCCAAACAGCTTTTACCCAGGCTCGGTTCCAGTCTTTAGAGAGTTATGTATAGATCTGCCTACAGTCTTTATCCAGGGCACCCTAGAAAAGGCCAAGCTCCTTTATGGGTTGCGGAGACAAAGTCACACCTGCCTGGGGTACCCCAAAAAAGTCTCCAGTTAGGACTGTGTCTTAGGAGAGAATTAATTAAGTATCCTGTGAACTGGAATCTGGTAAGCTTCTCCCCTTCTCGGAGGTTCCCGTCTTTCTTTTGTGATCTATTCAATAGTCATTCAATCAACCTTGAGTATTTACTATGTGCCAGTCTGTGTGCTATTTGCTAAGGATATAAAACTAAATGAGATATTGTGGTGTTCAGCTAGGGAGAATTTCAGAAGTATTTTGATCATTTAAGATAAGTGCTTCTGTCACGTAAAAAATAGGGGGTCGGGGGGTGGGGAGAGACCCAGATATCACACCATATTAATTGATATAAATTATTCCTTTATAAAATGAAAATTTACATTTTTCTATTATTCCAGTTACCCCTACAGGTATTTTTCATCCTTAACTTTATTACCATACTTAAATATCATGCTTATCAAAGCTCCTAAGTAGTTTAGTGGTATGGGACACATAAATACTAAAATACATTTGTTTACTGACCTTGGGAGTTTTGTATATTTCTTTTCCTCTCACTTGCCTTTAAGAAGTCCGATGTCTATCTGTCTAAAGATAAATGCTTTAATACTTAGAGTTTAGAAAACAGGTTTCTCTAAGGATCCTGGGTCTAGTATGTGTCTTGCATTTTATCCTCCATAATATAACAGACTTTCTTGACTCAAGGCATTTGGGAGAACTAATAGAGAACATAACTCAACTTTAAAAGGGAAAGTACCACAATATATTTAGAGGAAAGTCTCTTGCTCAGAAACTAGGGTGTGTGTGTGTGTGTGTGTGTGTGTGTGTGTGTGTGTGGTGGTGGTGGTGGTGGTGGGGAGATATATATCCTATCTGAATCATCTTAGCAGAAGTGATGGTGGTCCCACTTGTGGCATATTAGCCAGGACCTTCTTGTAAGGAATTAGACTGCTCATTCATTGTCACAGACAACTGCCTCAAGTTTTCCCAGCCATGGGGCTTGTTTTGCACTGATCTATTGAGCAGTTTCTTCTGCTCTGCCAGCTGCTTTCTAACCACTTTCTCTCCCCCTTCCTTCTTGGGATTCAGTTTGCTGAATAATTCATAGTGTTGGTTGACAGATAAAAAGATAAGATGTATATGCCTTTGGCCTTGGTGATAAATTAATTAAATCAGTTTCTCCTTTTCTCTCTCCTCCAGATGCATTGTTTTTCTTCTCTAAAATTTGCTGGCAAGTGGTAGGTCTGGAGATTAATATGTTCTTAATAAACCAGCATAGGATGTTTGTAATGTTGTAGGGTACGTTTCTTTAGGACTTTCAATGTTGATCATTGGTTGGAGTGAAGCTGAGGGCTGCCATATCATAGGGAGAGGAGATGAGATCATTGGAACAATTCTTTTCAGGGTCAGGGGAATCCTTACCAAACTGATGGATGGCTGGAATTCCATAGTAAAAATTTTATTCCTTTATTGTCTGATTTTTTTTAATCTGGAAGAAGTAACACATTTCATTTTACATTTTAGTGAATGAATTTACCAGATCTCAGAAAGCTTGCCTCTCTGGACCTTGTATCATCTGGGAGGGAAGCAAATGTTTGAAGACAAACCATGAACTTATTCATATTTCCCTTCCTGTATTAATTTGTTAGGGCTACCTTAAATAAAATCACAGCCTGGTGGGTTAAACCACAGAAACCTATTTTCTCACAGCTCTGAAGGCTAGGAGTCCAAGATGATGGTGTCAGTAGATTTGGTTTCTTCTGAACTCTCTCTTCTTCACTTGTAGATTGATTCCTTCTCATTGTGTCCTCATATGGCTTTTCATCTGTGTTCATGCACCCCTGACATTTCCCTATATGTTCAAATTTCCTTTTCTTATAAGGACACTTGTCCTATTGGTTAAGGCTCACCCAAATGTTTCATTATAACTTTATCACCTTTTAAAAGGCACTATCTCCAAATACAGTCACAATCTGAAGCATTGGGGATCAGGGCTCCAATGTATAATTTTTTTTGGAGGGTGGCATAAATTAGCCCATGATACTCCTTCTCCTTCCCCTTTTCCCCAGACTCTGTCATTGGGAAAGAAGTAAATTTGTACTATTCTGTGAATCTCTATTGAACTCAAACTTTCACAATGAAAAAATAAAACTTCAGGAACAGTGGTAGCAATTTACAAAATTGATAAGATGGTGCCTCAAGAGGAAATATTCTATTGATGTACAATATATATACGGAGAACACAGCACCAGCAGGTTCAGTTAACACTTGTGTTTGCTTTCCTTCTAGTTGATCTTGTGTGACTGAGTCTGCACCTTGATGTGCTTGTATACTAATTCTGACTATAGCCACATGCTCTGCAGACAGACTCCAATGTCCACATTCTAAAGCTCTCTCTTCTTGACCTGCTGCCATCCCAGGCCAGGGCCATTCCTGCCCTTGCAGGGTCTTCCTTTATGAACTACAGTTGCTCACTATTTTCTTTTCCTAGACACATACCACCAACTCCTTTCACATCTCATCTTTCATTGAATAAGAGCAGATTTAATTAATAGAAATAACCATGTTTTTGGCAGCTGAAAAAATAAGTATCAATTTCTTTTTTTCTGTTGGATTTTTATGTTGTGAAAGTTCATTTTAAACTATAAATATGCAAAAATCTGTCTCCTTCATGACATGATTATGAGGTTTGGGTGAGATGACTGAAGAAATGTCTTGTAATTGTAATACCCTTGCAGTTATAAATCCCAAGCAAGGTATTTAACTCTTTAGGGAAAGGAAACAGATTGTTTTGTTTTTTTCTGCATTCAGATACTTCTGAAAAATGATTTTAAGAACATGTGCTTTAAGAATATGAAGATATTTATTATGATAACGGAGTTCTAACGGGCAGTGTAGTGTTAGGTGGGGTGGGAGCCATCACTCACAGGATTGGCTGGAGGAAATACGTCCCAATCTTTTTTCTGTCACTTAGGAATGTTGTGAACCTGGATAAGTCACAAGGCTTGTCTAAGACTCAATGTCTTCATTTTTTCATGGAGAATGGCAATAATAATAACATACATATGTCACAGAATTGTGTGGGAAGTTGAATAAGTACATTGTAAAACACTGTGTGGAGATTAAATACTTCAGAAGAAATATTTCAATGAGGACGTTCTTTCAGTTGCTTATATAAATCTGAGCTCCAGTGTTGACTGTTTGCTGGTTGGTAGTTTGAGCTAAAAGAACACAAATATTCTAATCTTCATTTCCCTACCGGAGTAACACTTTTGCCCTCTATGGGTTACTTCATTTACTCACTACTTCTTTAGGGAAATGTAAAGGAGAAAGCCTTAACTTGCATTTCCTTGTTTTTGGCACTAAGAGAAAATTATATATGTGATCAGTTTTTGCTTTTTGATAACATGTAGAAATCCATGCCAGGGAAATGTTAGCCTACAATAAGAAATTATAACAAACTGATTAGAAGCTCAGCAATTTGGTGAAGTGAAAAGGATGTGAGGATTCCAAGAAATATTCTGAGACCATTTTGGAAATTTAGAATTGGATTTTGTTTCTAGCAAACTTGTATAGAATTTAAACATTCCTATATGATGCCTAGTAGCCATTAAAAACTATAAGTCATAATCTAGTTTATACTAGGAAAAGACAGATCTTTTAGGACTACCATTTTCAGATCTGAAAATGGACAACTCCTTATATGACATTTCTGATACTTTTACTTACCAGGACTCAAGGGTTACAAGGGAAGTGGAAGCACATTATGATGCTGGAACCCTTAGAGTTGACTTTGTGGAGCCCGAATGTAAAATCAGCATTCTTATGGATAAGACGTTATGCTGGGACATAGATCTTACTCCTAGTTTTCTCCCTGACCCACCCTGTGACTTTAAATATGAAATTATTATTTTTTAAATTGTATTAATCTTTTATCGTGTAGACATTATGTAGGATATCTTGATCTCTCAACCTATCCTTTTTCTTTTACATGTAGTTTTCTGTGTGGTGTGTAGTGTGCATGATACCACATTAAGCTGGGGAAAACTGTCTTTTTAATTTTTGCCTCATTTCTGCAATGAGAGGGTTGAGTTAGATGATCTCTCCAAATGGCTCTCAGCACTGTCTGCATGATTTTCCAAGCTGTATGTCTTTAAAGACACCACTGTGTATCTTAAACCTGAGCCCACAGGTCTTCCAGTACTTTATAGTTCTGTTTTCTTGGCTGTCATAATAAGTTATGCCAAAGCCACAAGCCACGCTTTTCTCTTTTCCACTCCAACAGAAGCAGCATAATGTACAAGAGTGGCACACTGTGATGTTCTAAAGCCCACAATCCAACTTCACCGCAGAGTCACGACAAGAGGGGGAGAACTCGGCTTTCATTTAAACACACCTTATTAATACTAGAAAGGAGCTCTGTGTTGTGTTTAAGCAGCTCTGCTGTGTTTAGCCCTATCAGAGTCCAGGGTAGAATAGCAAATGCATTTATAAAGACCAAGTGGTTTATTTCTATTTACATTTGTAGTTAGTTCTGAAAGGCTTGCCTGGATCATACACCAACATATTATGCATACCTAACTGTTCACCCGGCTCCCTTCCAGGACTTTGCATGTATGATTTCATTTAATCCTCACATGCCTTTGCCATTAATAAGGTTACTACCATTTCATAAATGAAAGCAGTGAGACTCAGGCAGCTTTAGTGGCTTGACTAATGTAATGTAGTGGTAGAGCCAGGATTCAGACCCGTTCTGACCACAAGGCTCTTGTTTTGTCTGCAATACCACAAGCCCATTATCTCAAGAAACAGGCAGAAAACAAACCCAGCAAGCTCTTTCATCAGGAATAGAGTGAGTAGATTAACGAAGCATTCCAATTAATGTGTTGGACACACCTTTCCAAAATGTCTAAGAGAGTATCCCATTCATAAATAAATTCTGACCCAAGGAGATACTAATTAAAAAGAGCAGACAGATCAAATTTTTACACCTGATAGATGTTTTTTGAATGAATGAGTAAATGATTGAGTGAGGTGCCACATGATTGATTCCCATTTACCAGGAGAATAAGGGATGGTAGTTTATAAATGAGGCAAAGAGTAGGGAATATCCTGGATCCCTCAAAGCACACCAACTTGGTACTTCAGGGATAATAGGTACCTTAGGGATTATCTGACCACCTGATATTTCAGATGGGCAAATTGGGGACTTGGCCAAGGGCATCTAGTCAGTGTTAGATTCAGATGGGAACTGGGCAGTCTGAATCCACTTTCATCACCCTTCTTTCACTTACTGCACAAAGGCCAATTGCTCACCTCTTCAAGACCCTATCTCCAATTGCAACATGGTCTCCCACCTCTCTTCCTGCAGATTGATCCTTAACCAGATCAGGTCCTACAGGAATGGATTCCGCCAGTGTTGGACTTGTCTGGCCTTTTGTAAAGATTAATTTTTCATGTGAATTCTCCTAATAGGTGCCTGGCTTTGAGCCAAGAGGTAGGGCTTCTTGAGGTGTTCTGAGGTTTCCTCTGTGTGAAAAAAATAAGCTCAGATTCAGATTTCTGTGCAGGGAGATGCTGCCTGTCCTGGTCAGGGCTCACTTGTTAGAAAGAAGGGAAAATGGCCTGTGTAGTCACCTGTCTCTATTTCCCATCTGGATGCCACAACTGAGTTATTGTTCAAGACCTATTCTCTGCCCCAGTCTCCACCCCTTGCTTACCAGCTTTTGAGTGGCTATTTGAACATGAAAGCCTTATAAACCAATGAACCACATTTTCTGAGATACTGTTCTCACCCTCCTTTGTCTTGCTGTTTTGAAATATCCCTACCACCTTCCCACGTTAAAACACAACAGTGTAATACTCCTGGGTGACTTTCCCCCAAACTATGAATTTCAACTATTTCTGAGGCAGTCTTCCAGAATTTGAATATAATTACACACTTTGGGTGCAAATTGTGGTTTTTGCTACATAGCAAACTAATGGAAATGATCCGCCTGTTCCTGTAGTTTACAGATTATATGCTTCAGGACTGGGGGTATATATTTAGGCTGCTTTTCCGTGTGGCACATGGAAATGAAAATGAACTCAGGGTGAGCCACCACGGTTGCTAGGCAGTAGAGAGGCTTGATGGAGCACAGCGTTTAACTGAACATGGCGATGTTTTACTTAACATTTATTTGCCTTGCACCTTTTGTCACTTGATGTTGTCATAGAAGGGAGAGAGGCAGGGTCTGGCTGTCTGCAGACACACAAACAAGGAGGTAGAAAGAGAGAAATGAGCATTTTTTAAAATTTGAAATTGCTCCACGGATAATGAAAAGCTTGTGAGACATGTTGCAGTGCATAGCGGTGGCTCACAGGTTCATGGCCAGGCCTTTGGGCAGACAGTTATCTTCAGAATGAGGGCAATGACAAGCAAATAACTAGCTCCCCCAGACTTGTCCTTGCCTCAGTGGCTCTAGATGAAAGGCCCCACTCTGGTTGAAAATATCAAATGTGCTTCCACCGTCAGTTCGTTTAATTCCTGGTCTGAAATCCCAGACTTCTCATGAGCAAGCGGTGATGGACACAAAGGCTTTGGGGCTTCTTTGTAAGTGATAGCTATCTCAGCCACTTCAGTTGTTTTGAACCCCTGGTTTTCATAAAACCCTAAAGGCCCTCATGAAAAATTAGATCACAGATAAAACAAAGCAAGGCCTTCTTAGATTCTTGGGGCCCATTTTAGCAGCATTCTGATTGATTAAAAGTTTGAGAGGATGATTAAAGAGTTAAATCTTAGTTGTTGGGAAAATTTAGCCTCCTGAATAAATTGGGTGAAGGGAGAGTCCTGTAGTTCAGATAGTTGAGGTTTTATTATAAATCTTTGTTCTTGAAATGATTATTTTAAACTTCTTTCCATGAACCACCATTTCTGCATATTTGGGTGGATATCTTTGAGTGTTCATTAATGGTAATTCAATCTTTTAAAAATAAACCAAGAAAGGAGACCTCTGTACTTCTACAAGAATGACAGTTTCTCATTTACTCTAAATAATAATTATTATAATAATATATCATTTTTAGTTCTTTCAATATGTCTGACATTATACTAAAAGTCTTAGTTTATTTACTTCTCCTATGAGGTAGGTACAGTTGTTTTCCCATTTTACAAATGCAAACACTGAAGCACAGAATGTTTGAGTTAATTGTCTAAAGTCAAAAGGTAATACGTGGCAGAACCAAGTTGGACACCTAAACAGTTTAAATTCAGATCTGCGTTTTTAACATTTAAATATTTATGCAATATTATCTGGGACTAGAAGCCCAGTGCATGAAATTTGTGCATGGGGGAGGGTGGTGTTGGTCCCTCAGCCCAGTCTGCACCTTCTCCAATCTGGGACCCCTCGAGGGACGTCCAACTGCCCATTTAGGCCCGATCCCGGGGATTGTGCCTAAATGGGCAGTTGGACATCCCTCTCACAATCCAGGACTGCTGGCTCCCAACCGCTCGCCTGCCTGCCTCCCTGATTGCCCCTAACTGCTTTTGCCTGCCAGCCAGGATCATCCCCTAACCACTCCTCTGCCAGACTGATCGACACCTAACTGCTCCCCTACTGGCCCGATTGCCCCTAACTTCCCTCCCTTGCTGGCCTGGTCACCCCCAACTGCTCTCCCCTGCTGGCCCGGTCACCCCTAACTGCCCTCCCTTGCCAGCCTCTTTGCCCCTAACTGCCCTCCCATGCCAGCCTGGTTGCCCCTAACTGTCCTCCCCTGCTGGCCCGGTCACCCCTAACTGCCCTCCCCTGCCAGCCTGGTTGCCCCTAACTGTCCTCACCTGCAGGCCTGGTCACCCCTAACTGTCCTCTCCTGCAGGCCATCTTGTGTCCACGTGGGACGGCCATCTTTGACTACATGGGGGCAACCATCTTGTGTGTTGGAGTGATGTTCAGCTTGCATATTACTCTTTTATTAGATAGGATGGTGGGAAAATTCTCAAAGTAGTATTTGAAAATGCAATACCTGGCTCTTTTTAAAGGGCTTTTATATTCTACCTAGAGCCAATATTAATTATGGGGACAATGAATATTTTCTAAAAATATCAGTATGCACTTACTTTGGGTCAGGTACTGAACTAAATGCTTTAACTTACCTCTTTTAATCTTTACCAACTATCTTTCAAATAGGGTACTAATATTATCATGAATTTGCAGGAAAATAAATTGAGCCTCAGAGAGTTAGGCAGTTAACTTGAGTTCTTCTGCCTCCTAAGCAGTTAATTCCTTGAACTTATTGAAGTTTTAGGTCAGGTAATCTGTGCAAAGGTAAAATCTGTTCTCTGGTGTTGAAAGCAGCTGCTGAGAGCACTTGGCTATATTCACAAGCCCTATTTTATCATTATAGGCAATTATTTGTGCTTTCTGAAATGCCTTTAGAAACACATAGAAGTTCCAGGGTCAGCTGGTGGAGAGTGGTTACATATTCAGTCAAGGATCCAGGAATGAGGGGCCTGCTCTGTTGATGAGGGAGCCCGTTAGTGACTCACCCACCTCATTTTGATTCACTGTAAGAAACTAATTTATCAGAAAATTTGGTTTCCAACAGTTGCTATGGGCTTTTGCCTCACATTATAATTCTAGGCAAACCTCCAAACCTTCCTGGTTTTAGTTCTCAACTGCAAAATGAAAGGATTATAATTAATGATCTTAAAGTGGCCTGACCACTTTGTCATTGCAATTTTGATATTCATCTTTCTATCACCACCAATAGGCAAAATTTATACCTCTTCACTCCTACTAAATCACCTTTGAATCTACTTTTATTCTTGGCTCTTCATATATATGGTGGGAAGTTCATTAATTTTGAGGGTAAAACTAATGAAATAAATCTTTTAAGAATGACAATGGTTTTCAATGCGGGTGAATGTGTGTGTTCGTGCACGTATGGGTGAATGTATGAGTCATAAAAAAAATAATGTAGCATAAAGGTCCTGAGAGCAAACTGATTAGCTCCTGACCTGGAATGTAAAGATTAGACATGAGAACTCAGCCTGTTGTGCATTACAGGTGTAGGGATGCTTCAGTCCCTGCTTCTTGCTGCCCTGATGCCATTTATCAGTGCATTGTTTCATGGGAGCTCAAATTAACATGTCAGTTATAATCTGAGAGAGGGGCAGCTTTGATGTGAATTAGGAATATAAACCTGGAGCCCTGGCCCTCTGTAGCCAATTCCTCTCTTTTAGATGTTTCCTATTTCTTGGTTTTCTATGCCAGTGGGTCACTTTATGTGTGTGCTGCTATACCCATCATCTTTCAGTTATTAAAAACTTATTAGATCACCTATCATGTAAGAAAGAACACTCTGACAATTCTGAGATAGTGAGCCTTCATTTTCCTGTGCAAGGTATCTCCATAACAGTAACTTAGAGGTAGACATCCCATCTGAACACCAGGCCCTGAGAGGATGCCAGTAAAATTTTCTGATGAAAGACTTTTATTGGATTCAAAAACTGCATTGCATTTATGTTATTATCAAACACTGGACTTGGAAGAGGTTTTGAGGGACCTTTTTCAATCAAATTATTTTTCATGCAAAGAAACTAATAGCCTGGGAGTTAGTTGGTGGATGGTTCCCAAATCATACTTTTCAAGTTAGGGACACGTTAAGGCTAAAACCTATGTTTCTGGATTCTCTGTTTAGTCCTCTTTCTGCTACACCATATTAGTGCTTAAGCTTTCCAGGTGCCACCTGTTTGGCTGAGGACAAGGAGACTGAGAGAGTAGAGTTTCCGGAGTAATATATCAGCAGAAAAGGATCAGAGAGAGTGACAGCCGAGTTACTCCAGACCCTCACACCATTTCCCTTAACTGCCATCCCAGAACACAGAGCCCATGCCATCCCAGGAATGGCACTCCCTCCCAGGGTGCCCTGCCCTCTCTCTACCCCAGCAGCCTCCAAGAGAGCTTCAGTGTGCCACAGTTCAATCAAACCATTTGATGAGTGTTTTTGAGCCTAATTACATGGAAGTTTTCATCCAGTGAAAGGAAGGAGGAAAGAGAACGGGAGAAATTAAATTGAAGTGCAAATCAGTCAAGGGCTTAGATCCCGCACTTTCTTTCTTTTTAATCAAGAGTAAAATGAGAGGAGAGTGTTAAGGATCATCACAAGATACCATTAACTACCCAAGGAGCCCGTGACTGAAGATGGTTTGTCATGAAAAGAAAAGCTTTAATTTGTCCAAAAAAGAAGTATCCGAAGGTTGTCCTTCGGTTTAGGAAGATGACACTGAGTGGTCGGAAAATTTGTTTTTCTGTGACTACTTCCTCTTTAATTACCCTAGATGGCTAGCACATAAGGTTCTCAAGATGTTTGCAATTCATTCACTATTAAACACTACACCTGAAATTAGTATTTAAAGTTTTGGCCAGTTTCCCCTTGTAATTGACATAGTTTTGGTATATTTCTCTAAAATTGCTTGGTATTTGTAAAATAATGTTTCACAGTATTGCTGAGAAAATTCAGGATCTCTTTTGATCCTCACCCCACTTCTCTGCAGCAGCAGGACAAGTTATATGATTGTTAGCCTCAGCATTTTTTTAAAGCTGATGTAATCAGAACTAAAGAGGCATAAATGACTTGACTGAAGTCATTCAAGTATTACATGACAGAGCAGAAACTGCCACCCAGCTTCTGTGCACTTCACTTTGCATGACTTAGAATTTCTGGGCTTTCCAGCAGAAGAAAGGGAAGAGAACTGAGCAAAGAGTGTATGCAGAAGAATGGTTAGGACAGAGAAGTTGTGGTACACCTTAATTATACTTCACACTTAATTACTGAGATCTTACAATGAACAATGCAAGCCCTGGACGAGGCTCTGCAGTGGATAATTGATTTAAACATGGACCCCTTTACTTAAAGGCTTACAATGAGGTTACAAATCCTTTAAAGTGATGCTTAGATCTATCCTTTCCATCGTTAGCAAGCTTAACCATGTCACCTGGACAGTTGCAACAGCCTCACTAATAGACCTTCCTAAGCCTCCTATTGCCCTTCCTGTCCATGCTCTGCTCACCAATGGAGCCTCCATCTGAAGTACCAATCGGATCATGCCATTCTTTCATGGACTTCTCCTGGCCTACAGGATGGAGTCCAATCAGATCACTTACTCATTCTGTACTAGAACAAAAGCTAACCCCTGGCCTTCTTGAAAGGGGCTATTGAGGACTGAGGCTAAAACACTGAGTGGGAGCCACATGTAAAGAAAACCTATGTCAACTATCTATCCATTCATTCATCAAATGTTTATGGAAACATTTGCTTATTGCTGACTTTGGACTTCATTTCCTAACATGATCTTTGACCACCACCATGGCTTTGTTGTTTTTTTGATTCCTTGAGCCAGTCTTTTTCTTACCATAGGACCTTCTCTTTGAAATATTTTTTTTTTATTTTCATTCAGATTGCTACATGGTCATTCCTTCTTTTTATAACACCAGGCTTCAACTTCATTTCCTCTCCTCAAGAGCCCCTTCTAATTACCAAGGCTAAAATGCACTCCTTCAAATCCCTCCCCAGCATAACATCTTGTTTTCTGTTTATTATAGCACAGATACCTCAATGAAATTCCATTTTGTGTGTATAGACTGTAAGCTCTAAGAGCAGAGACATTGTCAACCTTGTTCATGGTCATATATCTGGTGCCTAAAAAAGTGACTAGCAAGGAGAGTTTCCATAAACATTTGATGAATGAATGGATGAAGAGTTGACATAGATTTCCTTTACATGTGGCTCCCATTCAGTGTTTTAGCCTCAGTCCTCACTAGCCCCTTTCAAAACTTCATGACTTTTAATATGTACTGGTCCCTTGATTGGGAATATTGGGAAAATCTTTTGTTTGATAGATTTATACTCATTTTTCACTTGTCAGTTCACTCCATAGTATCTGATCTGCAAAGACTTCATACCTCCCCTTGGCACAGTGGATTTCTCAGCCTTCTGTGTTTTTCTCCATAACACTTTTTTTTTTCATTTAATAATTAAAATTATTAAACATGTATTAAGGCTCCTAATATGTTCTAGGCACTGAACTGTGTGCCAGATACTTCACTGTGCATATGATTTAGGCCCTGTGGGAGGTTCATGCCTTTTTAGAAGAGCTCACTCTCATTTTATTAAATATACTGGTGTCCTGGTGCATGGATTTGTGCACATTGAAAGAAAATTAATTAGAAGAAATATGTTAATATCGCTATTCGCCCTTTCTCTATAATAGAAGTGTCAACCAAATTCATGATCAACAATGATAGATCAAGACACACGTGCAATTGGCGCCAGCAAGAGCTTTATATGGATTGTGCATGTGTGAGTCAACATAGCCTTTTATATATATACTAGAGGCCCGGTGCACAAAAATTTGTGCACTCAGGGGAGAAGAGGGGGTCCCTCAGCCCAGCCTGTGCCCTCTCGCAGTCTGGGACCCCTCGGGAGAAAACGACCTGCTGGCTTAGGCCTGCTCCCGGGTGGTGTGGCAGAGGGCACGCCCAATCCCTAGGTGCAGCCCCTGGTCGGGCTCAGAGCAGGGCCAATTGGGGAGTTGGGGCGCCACCCCCTGTCATGCACAGAGCAGGGCGATTGGGAGGTTGGCGATGCCACCTTCAGTCACGCCTCACGGTACGGCCAATTAAGGGGGTGGGGCACCGCCCCCCTGTCACACTTCAAGGAGAGTCGATAGGAAGTTTGAGGGCTCCCCCTTTTATGAATAGACCAGGGCCATTCGGCGTTGGGACGTGCCCCC